>NC_142026.1:40911288-41211288 GCF_982192425.1 Myodes glareolus | reverse complement strand
GAAATTGAGCAAGGAGGTGCATATGTGATGGTTTGGAGGGAGGAAAGAGAATAAAAAATGATGTAATGATATTATCATCTCAAAAATAAAGGAAAATGTTTCTTTTTAAATAGGAAAGATAAAAGTGATAAAGACATGTTTCAAAAATGTTTAATCAGATTAATAATGTGAGAATTGCAAGCTAAATCTATAGTGGAATAGTAAAATAAAAAAGGTAATTTAGTGGATTGAACTTCAAACAAGATATAATTATTTACTTGGTGTGTGAGGCCCTTCAATCTGTGTGTTGCTTTTGTTGGTTAATGAATAAAGAACTGCTTTGACCCTATGGCAGGGAAGAACAGAACTAGGCAGGAAAATCTAGGCTGAATGCTGGAAGAAAGAAGGGTAGAGTCAGAGAGAAGCCATAGAACTGCTGGAGATAGACACTGGGAACTTTACCCGGTAAACCACAGCCATGTGGCAATATACGGATTAATAGAAATGGGTTAAATGAATATAAGAGTTAGCCAATAAGAAGCTAGAGCGGTTGGGCCAAATGGTGATTTAATTAATACAGTTTCTGTGTGATTATTTCAGGTCTAAGCTAGCTGGGCAGCCGGGAACCAAGAAGTGGCCCCTCCTCCTACATTTACTCTCTGCAAGAAACATACTCCACTGGCAAAGACACACAAAAAGTAAAAAGAAAGTACTAAAAAATCATACATCAAGCAACCAAAAATTGAAAATGGTCTGTACTCATATCTGGCATAGCAAGTTAAAGTTTAAACTATTCAAATGAGGTTGATAAGGTTACTATATTCTAAGAAGAAAAGCAACTCATTAAAAACATTGTGTGTGTGTGTATATATATATATATATGTATGTATGTGTGTGTGTATACATACATGCGTACATGTATGTGCATACACACACAAACTAACTATTGGTGTAAGTGATTTCATTAAAAAAACATCAATAGGCAGAATATGAAAGCCCATTACTCTTTAAGCTAGTTGATAAAATATTTTGTTTTTATAAATTAGAGACCTAGACTTAGACCTTGAGTTTGCAAAATAGAACTTCAGTAGTTCAAGATATAATAATACTCATTGACAAACATAACTGTACCAAAAAAGCCTCCAATTAAAAAAATGCTTTTTATGAAAATAGCCTACAGTATAGTAGATAGTATTTGCCAGCTATTCTTCTGATGGTGATTAATAACCATAATATATAAAGAACAGACAGTGGTTTAACACTAGTATAAAAACAATCAATAAATGGACAAATGAAATATTCACTGGCAGTAGTAAAACGTAGCCAATAAATGCATAAATATGTTCTAAAATATTTAACATTTTATCAGGGAAATAGAAAGGAAGCTACATTTAAATACTCTTCTATCCCAATCTAAATGGTTATCATTAATAAAACAATAACAAATCCTGCTTAAGATGTATGGTGAATGGAGGGAATAACACTTATACACAGTTGGTGGGAATCTAAATGAGAGGAGCCACTATTAAAATTGCTATTAAGATTCTTCATAACATTACAAATAATATTACCTTATGATACAGTTGACTAGTTTTGTCTTATATAGGTACTGTGTAAGGAACCTCAGCTGTGGGGAAAGTCCCAAAGACGTCATTTTTGTAGCATCTGCTTTCCAAATTTACTACCTCCTGCTTCTGTATACCTGAACTAAGAAAGCATGGCAAATTTTTTAGTCTCTGTATTAGCCATAATCCAGGGCAAGAATAAATCTTTCTGTGAATATTGAGGCAATTATGTAGAAGGCAGTTTGAATCTATGTTATGTTAGTAATAGATTCTCCTTAGGTCCTTTTTCTATTCTTGTAGCTTTTGTCTGTAACTGGTTTTGCTTTCAGTGTCTCCTTTAAAGACTTATGCTTCGGTGTTATGAACTAATTGAAATAGTACTTTTTCAGTTCTTTGGAGTTCTTTTAAAATTTGGCAGCGAATCAATTTGGTTCTGAGGTTTCTTAGGTGTGAGACTTTTTATTACTGCTGCTGTTGGGAGTGAAAAATGCTACAACCACTTGGGAAATCAATCCAGATTATTTTCAAAAAGTATAACCATCATATGACCCAGTTATACCATTCTTGGGAACATGCCAAAACGATTTTTTATCCATTTCCAGAGAAACTTGTACCCCTATGTTCATTGCTTCTCATTTTAGTTAGTTTTTAATCGTTGACATGGGAAGAGGGCATCTTACTTGAGGAATTGTGTAGAATGCATTGCCCTCTGGGAAGATCCACTAGAAACATTCTTGATTGTAAATTGACATCCTCAGGGCCCAGCTCACTGTGTTTAGTATCGTTGTTAGGCAGATGGTCATGAGGTGCATTCTAAAGCTAGCAAAGCAAATATATATAAGTATAAGAGAGCTAAGGTGCAGGCCAGCAAGTAAGCAATGTTTCAAATATTTCAATGGATTATTGACTTTACTCAAGGTTTATTTTGGTTACTTGTCTTCAAGCAATATTGGTTTTATATGTTGGGTTTTCTTTTTAATTTCTCTTGACACTGGTGTTGATTCCTCAAAGTAGACAATCCAAATATGACTGGAATAAGTAGCAAAACCTAAGCTTGATGGATGGATGAGTATAAGTAAAGTTTCCTGTTTCCTACAAAGTATTTCACAATGGAATGCTATCGATAGTAAGCACTATTTTTAAAAACATGAGTAGCATATTTTGACAAACCTGAGCATAAAAAGGTAAATTCTTTACCTCTCATGTCTATTGCCCAGGGGTGCCTTCCTTGCTGGGAAAAAAACACCATGAGCATAATGTCTTGGTGAGGAAAGTACTTATTGCACTTACGGAGTAGTCCTTTGCAAAGGGAAGCCAAGGAGGAACTCAAGCATGGAACTCAGAAACGGGAACAGAGACCACCACAGAAGGACGCTGTATACTGGCTAGCTCAGCTCCCTTTGCGTACAGCCCATGCTCACCTAGCAAGAAAAGTCTGCAGTGGGTAGGATCATCCTCTATCAACTATCAAGGAAGAAATTGCCTCACAAATACCAAAATTTCATGGGAAAAATCGTTTCTCAGGTATGATGTCTTTTTTCCCTGGTATGCTTGTTTGTGTCAAGTCAATAAAAAAAAGAAACATTCAGCACATCTAGAAATTTGCAAAAGATAAAAATAAAGCAAAGAATATGTTAAAACCTAAAATGGATGAGTGGTCACCAGAAGCAGAAGAGAGAAATAAGTAGTATCATATGAGTCAATTATGTATGACAAATAAACTTAAAATCTATATATTACTGTATGTTGCTTCACATACACTCACATATACATACACATATACATAATGTATTACATAACAGACAATTGTATACAGTCACCTAAGTGAAAGATTAAAGGTACTTTTGTAACAAATACAGCAAGTTCACATATGTACGTGTGAATGAAACACAGTGGAATATGTGTGAGATGATTAACGGGTGTGGTTGCCAGGCATGGGATTTAAGAATTCATAGTATACCACCACTTCCAGTTCCTTCTCTCCACTGTGTAATATGGTTGAAGATGTGATCTCTCAAGTTCTTGTTCCAGTTGTTTCTGCCATGCGGCCCCCTCCCACACCATGACTGACTCTCATCACTCTGGAATAGCAGTCAGAATTCATTCTTCTCTCTGTAAACTGTCTTTGTTCTTGGTGTTTTATCTCAACAAGAGAGAAGTAACCAGTAAAGTATAAAACCCTGTGTTACAGTCTTTTATTTAAGTACAGGCAACTCTAAACATTGTATGTATATTAAATTCATGTAGCAAAATGTGGTTAATTAGCATCTCAAAAAGTAATGTGATATTTAAAACTTTGGAGATATGAGTTAGCTCGTTATGAAGACTATTTTCTTTGATTTCCAATAGACTCCTAGAACAAACTATTAAATATTCATTAACGTATTCATTCCTTTAATCAGGAATGATTGACAACTGTGATGTAGGCAATGTGTTAATGATACTAGTAAACTAGGCAGATATAAATAGTCATTGGTGCTGTTCTCTTAAAGTAGACAGTGTAATGGTAACCACATCAATAGACATCCATTTACAGACTCACTGAGGACTCTGAAGGAAGTTCAAGTGTCTTTGGTATCAGGAAGCTAGAGGAGAGTCAGTATCAGATACAGGGCAGTGAGGTTTCAGATGTTTTGGTGTTAAATCTAGGGAACCAAGAGTTTTAAGCAAACGTGTCTGAAAGCTCTATTATTGTTTCTTTTTTATTGATGTAATAAAACGGCATGACAAGAAGCAACTGATAGCAGGAAGAATATATTTTGGCTTGCACTTCCTGAAGGAGAAAGTCCATCCTGTCTGGGGCATGATGGAAGAGGAATCAGACATGGCAGGAGGGGCAAGAAGCTAAGAGGTTTCCATCCACTTGCAGAAAGGAAAGAGAGCAAGCTGACTGTGGGTCAATACTATGCAGTCTATTTCAGTAAGGGTTTCTAATGCTGTGAAGAGACACTATGACCACAGCAACTCTTATAAAGGAAACTAACTGAGGAGGTGGCTTACAGTTTCAAAGGCTTAACCTATTATCACCATAGGGAGCATGGAATCATTCAGGCAGATGTGGTGCTAGCTATATCTTAATCAGAAGGCAACAGGAAGTGTACTGTGACACAGAGTCAAACTTAAGCAAAAGAGACTTCAAAGCCTGCTCCTACAGTGACGCATTTGCTTCAGCAAGGCCACCTCTACTTTCAGCAATGCCACACCTCTTAATAGTGTCACTCCTTGTGAGCATATAGTGGCCAATTACATTCAAATGGAAACATTCTACTCCCTGGTCCCCATAAGTTTTTACAATATCATAATGAAAAATATGTTAGTTCATCTTCAAACGTTCCCATAGTCAATCACAATCTCAACAATGTCTGAAATTCCAAAGTTCAAAATCTCTCCTGAGATTAATGCAGTCTCTTAACTCTAATTTCCTATAAAATCAAAATCAAAATACTTCCAGCCTATAATGGCACAGGTTATACATTGCCATTCCAAAACCTAGGAAAGGGAGGAAAGTCAGGTAATACTGGAACAAAGGTAATCCAAAACCCAGCTGGGCAAACTTCAAACTCTGCATCTCTATGTCTGTCACAATGCTCTTCAGATCTCCAGCTACTTTCAGCTCTCTTGTCTGAAACATAGTCTTTCTCCTGGGCTGACTTCACTCCCTGTGAGCAGTTTCCCTTGTCAAATATCTCACAACTCTAACAGCTACTACACTTTAGGATCTCCAAGGCAATTCGGGCTACCCTAACAACTTCACAAAATGATCTCTTTAGGCCTCCATTGAGGAACACCCAACACATGCCTGACCTCAACTGCTTTCCTTAGCCACTGAGGCAAATTGCATAGCCCCTTTCTTCTATCCATAACTAGAACCATGTGGCCCAAAGCCGCCAGGTTCTGCTGATTCCTGGGCCTGGAACATGGCCCCCTTGTTCACTTACATCACTTGCTATGAGCCTATGGGAGCCAATTCCATTCAAACCACCACATGGTGTAAAAGCCTGATCGTAGTAGTGTACTTACCTGGTGGAAACCAAAATGTTCAAATAATTGAAGGTAAATAGGACAGTTCTATTTCAAACTACTACAGTATCCGTCTCACAAGTGGTTGATGTGACTTGTGATTGAACAAATAATTTGGAGGCGATTGTGGTTTATGCCATCATAAACTGTATAATATTTATAGTTTTATTTTAAACATTGTGTATATGTGTGTGTGCATGCATGTGTGTGTGTGTGTGTACCGTCCTCACCACTAAGCCATCTCACCAGTCTTCTATTTACTGATTTTTAATCTTCTCAATCACTTATTCTTTCACTGGGTTAATTCAATATGAATTGACTTAGCAATCTTCCTTTAGTTTTATAAATGATTTTAATATTACCAGCAACTGATTTTAAGATGGTAGGATTTAAAATCCTGATTTATTTAGTGCCGTGAAATAATTATAATTTGTGTTTCTATAGAAGAGCTTGTGTGACTAACAGTATGTTTCTCATAAATTTTATTACATATAAATATATATTATAAAATTTGTATTGTGTAATCTATAACTCTTATACTATAATAACCAACAAATAGCACTATAAATTAAGATATTCTTTTTGCCATGTATTATAAATATTCTATCCAAAAATAAAGTGTAGTCTATTGAATATATTATTTTAATTAGTATTCTAAAGATGAAAAAATGAAATATTTCTGATATAAGAATGAACCTGATTATGTGCTCTAGAAGAAAGTGTCTCATCTATGTGTCAGTCCTAACTTAACACTCATTTGCTTGCTAATGAAATACTTCATTATATACTTCAAAATGGTGTCTAGAAATGACCTATAGTAATATTTTAATGCATAAATGTTTAACAAAATAAACCATGCTATTAAAATATATTGTTAGTTCCAAATTAGTTTTACTTATTTCATTTGTTAAAGATCGATCAGCTATAAAATCTTGTATCCTTTTCTAAAGAATTCATCTTAACAACTGATATTTAATACCTAATTTTAATACCTATATTATTTAACATAATATCATATAAGAAAATTTAGCCTAAATTTTGACAGAAATCCAGTGAAAAAGTTAAAAGAAGATAATCCTGAGTGTTGAATGCTCCAAAACCTAGACATTTATAGTGCTATTTGTTGGTTATTATAGTGTAAGGAAATATTAAAGATATAATCAGCAGTAGCTTTTCATTCTAGTCCAGTTCCATTGTACCTAGGACTACAGAAGAATTCAAGAGGTCACAGAAGCCTGGAGTGTCTTTAATTCACACTGAGTGAATTAATTAAATTTAGTCTTATAAAGAAACTTGGAAATCAAGTTTACATCATAGTTACAATATAATATCCCTCCAAATTTTGATTTAAATTTCCCACCCACAAACTACACAATAAAGGACTGTCTTTAAAATCTCGTAATGCCAGTAAATGAATCAGAGACAGCCTGGCTCCCACTGTGAGGAGTCCCACAAGTGGACCAAGTTACACAACCACAACTTGTGCTGAGTGATGATATGAGTACCATGCAGGCTTCCCAGCTCAGTCTGTGAGCCAAGGTTAGTTGATTTTGTGGGGAAGGAGGGCTAAGAGTAGAGGAGGGAGGGAAAACTGTGGTGGGATACAAAACAAACAAACAAACAAACAAATAAAAGATCTCTTAATGCCACCACACAGTATTTTATGTGGGCTTGTATTCTTTTGAATAGCATATTGTGAGAATTATGAGGTGTCCTGTAGATAAAACGCTGAACAGATTGTGGCATTGGAACATGTTTCATGAAAGTAACTAAGGTTAAGAAGTTAGCGTAGGTCTAAAGTTGTGCTTACTTCAAAACTAGTTCATCTTTGAGCCGAATGCAGAATAATTTATTTCTCTAACATTCTTCAAGCAATTCATGAGTTAAAACTTTCATAAGATTTCCCAGATTTTCTAAGGTATTCCAGGAGCAGATAATACTGAATTTTTGAAAGATATCATGGGTCACAACTTAGCATCAGCTGTTGAGCTTGAAAAGTATGGCATTATGGGAGTCTTCTGGCTCCGTTGCAGGAAGTAGTACTTGCCTAATCAGGGACAAAATGCTGCCAATGGAAGCTCTGGGCTCACTGGATTGGCAGAAACTCCCCTTCTATTCCAATGTAGCCCCAGGCTGTGGCTCCCAAAGTCCCATGCACTGGGAATTTCTTCTGCCAAGAGCCCCACTACTATGGCAGATAGTGAGTTTTGACTATCAAGAGACTATGAGGGATGTTTCCTGAAGACTGGAAGGTAGCCACTGATGGAAAAGTTTTTAGATTCAAATGGGAAAAAGTTCCAGAATTAAAGAACGCACGCTATTTTTAGCCACGTTTACTATCAAGTATTCTTTTTTACATTAGTTTAATGATAGAAATACCTGAGAATAAAAAATAGCATGTTTAAATAGAACAGTCTGACAGCCCCACACACATGTGTGCATGTGCACACACACATACATACATACATACACACACACACACACACACACAGAGGGAGACAAAAAAAGAAAGACAGTGACAAAGAAAGACAAGCACAAAGAATGTTGAGGTCTCCTAAATGTAGCTTTCTCTGGGAGGAAAAAATACTAAGAATGAAGAAAAAATATAATTATTATCTAAAAAACGTACAGAAATACTGGCACATTTTCATGGACTGAATCAAGATTATACGCCAGATATTTGGCCTTGTGTCCTTTTAAAAAGAGCATTCCTCTGCATTCTTATGAGTTTGGAGCTCTCTCACTTGTTCCCTTGTGACCAATTCTTACCTGTGAATTGTTCGTGATGCTGAGTGTGAGTTCATTGCCTACTGGATGGACAATTTAATAATCCTACAAAACTATTGCAACAATTATTAAAATTTCATAAATAAAGTTTAAATCACTTTATGCATTTCCCCAGCACCAATTACTTAGGGATTCATTTGCTGAGCTTAAAAATCAACTTCTTATTTCACATTTTGAAAATGCCTGTTAGAAACATAGCTATTTGTCCATACCAAAAGCATCTGTTATCTTGAAAACTCTGAGTTTGACATAAAATCCACACAAACTCAAGAACTACTGCTTGCTTTCAATCCATTTTTTTTCTCCTTTCTTGACACATGAACTGTACTTAGTAAAGCACTCTTAAGATAGAATTATAAAATGTAGCCCTTGGCTGGATGGTTTAATAGATAATGTGGCCCTTTAGTAACTGAACTCAAAACATCATAGCGATCTGATATTCTAGATATTTTTCACAAGTAGCATTTTGGAGTCAAACTGGAAATCAGAATGGGAAAATCTGGTTACTCTTCAATTCAGTGAAGTAAAGTTAGGGAAAACATTTAATAATAAACGTTGAAAATTCACATGATTTCAGATTATGAAAACTTAAATGCAATCAATGAATTTAATACTATGTTTTATTCAAGCAAACTATAAATAATAAAATATCTAAAGATATCTGACATATATCTGGTATACAAAATCAAATATTTTTAACTTACTTAAATAAATCAATGAGAAGGATTAATAGAAAGGAAAAGTGAGTAGTAAGAAATTTGTATGTAGGAAGGGGGGATTGCCACTCAAACACAAGAACTTTAGTTTGAATCTTCAGGACACACATGAAGCTGGATGCTGTAGCACATCTGTAATCCCAAAGCTTCTACTGAAAAATAGGAGATACCCTAGATGCTCTCATTCAGCACAGTCTGTCGTACCCAGCAGCTTAGAATGAAAAACAAACCCACACAGACCCTGCCTCACAGGAGCTGAGAAGCTAGGACTGACATGAGAACATGCACACACTCACTCACACACAGAGAGGTTCAAACAATTGTTAAAACATAAATTTACTGATCCTCTTGGTAGAGTCCTTGCCACACAACTTATTAACCCTATTTCAAATTTGGCTGCTACCTAAATTACTTAGTTGTAGTGTTTGGATGATTTTCTTTTAGTTTTGTTGTTTGATATCTTAACTTGTCTCTATATTTAAGACACAATAACAAAACTCTCGCATTCTTAATATATATTTAATATATACATATATACATATATATATATATATATATTCATCCCAGTATTAAGAACGATATCTGTACCACATGAGTGAATACCTATAATTAGCACAATATCAATGTATTTTGTAAAATTCTTAATAAATAATGATATAATCCATTCTAAAACTTTCACTATAAAATTATAAAAACTATCAGAAAGTCCTGAACAATTAAGGGCAACCTCCAAGGTTCTACATTCTTTAACTCAACATGTAAAGTCTGGCTCAGAGTAAATCAAGTCACATAGAGTACTAACTTACATGTAGCAATAGGACACACAGGTTAGGAATGTAACTTTGTGAAAATTCTTATCTTACTGGAAACATATGTCATGTAACTATGAAAGTTGAGTGTTAGATTTTATGATTATATGATAGGACAGACTGTTTAATGATTAATTGCATTGTTTTATAGTAAGTTTTGGGCATAGATTTTTATTTAATTTTGTTGACAGTAGCTTTTATTCATACAAAATATTCTTATCATAACTTCCCCACCCTCATCTACTTGAAGATTCTCCTCAATCATGTAAACCAATGCCTTCTTTCTCTCTCTCAAAAAAAAACCAGGAAAATTAAATAAATAAACCAGAATAGAATAAAATGAAAGAACAAACAAACAAATGAATAAATAAAAATAAACACATACACACACAAAGGCAGAGATTCATCCACACACAGAAAGTCATTAAAAATCACAAACCATAATATATAAACAGGAGACCAGTAATGTAAAAAAATGACAAAATACAGAATTATGAGAGAAAAATATCTACTAAAATATTGTTGAGTTCATTTTGAGTTCACCATCAACTTCTGGGAGTTGTGCCAATCTTTAAGCATTATTTGTATACACATACCCAGCGAGACTACACTTAAGAAAACTCATTGTGTGAGCAGTTGTCATTTGGAGATAGATTCCTGTTTAGAGATGGGACTCATGTCCACTTTCATCTCTTAGTTCTGGGAGCCCATCTGACTTAGACCTGTTTAAACTTTGTGCATAAAGTCACTGTCTCGGTGAGTTTCTGTGTGCATCGATCATGTTGTGTCTGATAGGCAGTATTTCCTTGGTATATTCCATCCCCACTGACTCTGAGAATCATTTTGCTCTCTCTTTCACAGAGTTTCCTGAGAAGTAAGGGGAAGAATTTGATGGAGACAATGCATTTAAGACTGAGTGTTCCATGCTCTCTCCTTTTCTGCACCTTATATTGTTGGGTCTATATTCCTCATACACTGAAGGAAGAAGCCTCTTGGATGATGGCTGAGCAAGGCAGTGATTTATGAGTATAGCATAGGTGGTCCTGAAAAGATAGTCCAAGCAACTTTTGGAAACAGAGGCGTGGTTGTCGTTTCCAAGAATAGACAATACAAAACCGTTTATAGTGAAGGTTTACAAAACCATTTTTAGTGAAGGATACATGTGGGGCATCGCAGAATCTTTGAAAAACAGATATTTAATCAGAATCAGGAATGAATATAGTTTGCCTTTACTCTGAGTTGACTTTCAAGCCTAAGATGGTGGCAGACTGGTTCATCAACTTCCTAAAGTATTATCAATTCTTTTCTTTAATTAGGATTTTATATATTGTGTTAAATTTGCTGACAATATCATGCAGATTTACTATGCATTCTTTGTATTTTTACCTACTTTCTCTTGTCTATCTACTATTTCTATTAAACCCCTCCTCTGTAAGTCTTTTGACAACATCAATGTCTTTTTGTGACGCCCTGCGTTGAACTAGTTCCTACTAAGATCAGGGAGGGGCAGACAAGCCCCTCACTCCCTGTTGAACTATTAACTGCTAATGGACTCTGGGTGAGAGAAAGTCATAGTCTTTAGTTGTGTACCCACTGCTGAGCTTACCAGGATGTAATGGATTCTACTAACAATATTTTTTGTTAATTAGCTTTCTAGTTTAAGCTTTGCAAGGCTGTATACATCATTCTATATTTTTATAGTTTTGTCTAAATCATTTCTTTATTCCCAAAGTAAATACTTTAACTTTTTAATTGTGAGTTATCTATAACTAATTTTCAGTGGTTGTTTCTAAAGAAATAAAATAAAAAATGCCTCCCTTTGTTAATTTATAAAGGGCTCTTCACTCAGGAAAAAATTATATGTGAATGAACTTCTTTTCGTACTGTGAAATATGCTCAAATTCTTTGTGTTTCTACCTTTTCAAAAGTGATTATATCTAATTGTTTTGTCATTTCCTTAGCTTGTTTTGTTTCTTGTCTAAACTTGTAATTTCATGTGTACTCTCAGTTCCTATATGGTTCATTAAGCTGTGCCTAGATTGTTTTCTTTTTTATTTGCACTTCTGTAAAAAATGTGTGACTGCCTCTGGTTTCTACCTACTGATGGATTTTCAGTCTCTTTGTTTCTTACTCCGCTTAACTTTTACTGATGTGTGCCATACTTGCCAAACATGCCTGTCTAGTTTGTCATAAAACCTATAGATTAAGCAGAGTTTCAGATTTTATTTTAATTATTTTCAATTTTCAATATTTATCATATCCTCATTTCAATACTCATGTTTTAATGCCAAGATTGAATAATGTGAATATCTAAAATTTCTATGGATCCAATTAAGAAACACCTTGCTTTTCCTTTTATTCATAATAATTTCAATCTGTATTAACCATTCCTGTAAATTTTAGTGTAATGTCAACACTGAAATATAACAAAAGACCATTCATTATAGTCATGCAGAAAGTTAGAAAACATCCACATGTACCTAATAATCATCACCCAGTTTCTTTAGTAATACCAAGATTTACCAATATGTTCAGTGTTAAAGGACAGAGAGTCTCCGTGAGACATGGGACATTAGAGACAAATTTTCAAATATATCACTCCTCATCAGACTTCTATACTATGTACAGTTTTTTTTTCCAATTTTTGGAAGTTTCCATCAAATATTCTACTAGAAAGTCTCATCTATAAAAACAATTTTTATCACACCACTTACCAAAGTTGTAATTTAGTTAATGTTTTACTATCTCTATGGCTATGTGCTAAATATTTTGTGATCATGTCTAAACTTTTCGTTAGAAGAGAATTCTACATCTTAGAGATAAATTGTGTTTGTAAAAACTGCATGTACTGGTTTTGGGAGAACCTAGTCTGTTTGGATGCTCACCTTCCTAGAACTGGATGGGGGAGAGGACCTTGAACTTCCCACAAGGTAGGGAACACTGACTGCTCTTTGGACTGAAGAGGGAGGGGGAGGGAAAATGGAGGGAGAGGAAGGAAGGTGGGAGAAGGGGAGGAGGTGAAATATTTAATAATAATAATAATAATAATAATAATAAAACAAAAAAAGAAAAAATATTTTTAAGCCAAGCATTTGATATGCTAACATGTAGGCTATAGACACTAAACTGACACTTTATGTTCTAGCACCAGTTGAGACTTTTCTCACTACTGGATATTACTTTAAAGGGTGGAAATATAGGAACACTATAGCAGCAAAATGCTCCTGAACAGAAATTTCCTTAAGAGCAGAAGGCCAAGGAGATAGTAGAGTATTTAAGCATATGGTGTCTTCTCAAAGCTGGAATGTAGGCAGAGAGTTTATTGCTGTTTCAATGGCACCTCACAGAGATGAAATTAGCATTTGATTTACATGAGTGTCCTTGGTAAGAGGCAATTGTGACTACTCATAGTCACTGAAAGGAGCTGAATTAGTTTTAACCTTTCAGAGAAATAATCTAGAATGCATAATAAAAAGCTAAATGCAGATGTCCACTTAATAAACAGTGGTACTTCAAATAATAAGAAAGAGATTAGGATATAATAGTATCTTATACCTATTAAAAACCGGTCCTTTAAGGAGGCAGAAGAATTTCTATAATTTTCAAATGCAGTAAACTGAGCACAAAATGAGACTTAATCATTTTGAAAGTAATTTGTGTATTAAAACTCGGGAGATTGGAGATTTAGGAAAACTCTAGATAGACCATCTAGGATCACTGAGGTCTAAATATCCAATAATCCATAAAGTATTTCAAGGAAGGGTTAGTACTATTGTTATTCGGAGTGCAGAAGTTTTGCCTAAAGAAAATAAAATTCATTGAGTTCACTTATTCTAATGGCAAAATACGATATGAATGAATAACAAGGTAAAATGTCTCTTTTTTTAATCTTTAATTTGAGTTAAGCCTCTACACTCAGAATTTAGAAGGGCAAATGACTCATATGTTTGTAGATCAGGTCATGAAGAGCCATTAAAAAAACGTGAATGCTAATATTCTTGTGTGTCCTTCTTAATCCAAAGCATTTATGAGTTATTTTGTAGTATTTTTTTTAAATATCCTACTTTATTATGAATTTTTAAGAATGTTTTACAATGGATTCTGATTTTGTTTACCCTCACTCTCCCCTCTCAAACTTTCATTTTCTCCCAATGTTCGCTCTCTCTCTCTCTCTCTCTCTCTCTCTCTCTCTATATATATATATATATATATATATATATATATATATATGCTCTCTCTCTATATATATATATATATATATATGCTACATTTTTGATTAGCAATTTTAGAGGTTATGCATTAGAGAACTTCAAGGGAAAGTCACTTTAAACATATTTTTTCAAGATATAGCTGTAGAATTTGGTTTCATAAGTTATCAAAACAAACAGTCTCTTGTGGCTAAATTAATTATAATCTTACTGCTTATTTTGCATGGAGATATACCTCAGAGATGAAAGGCTTTGACTGAACTTTGAAGTAACCTGAGTTTCATTTCCCAGCACCCACGTCCATCTGTAACTCCATACATAAAGCCAAAACACTCGCACACATGAAACAATAAATAAATAATCTAGTCTTAAATTCTTTCTATTAGTCTTTCAAAAATAGAGTGTTTATCAGCATGCGATCATTAAGATGAAACATCTGTCCTTCCACTGAGGTAAAGTGAGATATTTCTTCTAACAGACTGGGAGGGTCTGTCCAGGATTGGGGTTCCCCATTGCTCTCACCCTCTTTTATATAATGGTGACAATGAGAACTATGGAATTATTCAAACTTTGAGCCAGGTAACAGAAAGACTAAGGAACTGAGGTTCATTTTCTGTTCTGTGTGTGATCTCAACAACTCCAAGGTCCTCTGAGACCTTCACTTCTTAGAAGTCACAGGCACTTCTCAGCCCTTTTCTCACCAGTGACTCACACCTATATTCTAGAAAGGTATTTGTCTAAATTATATCATTTGGATATGTAAAATTTAGAATGTAGTAGGGTCACTGGATTCTTGAGCTAAGTGATCTTACTCTACAGAAGAGACTATACAGAATCTATCATTTTGGTTCAGGTAAAGAGTAGTTTGACCTAATGATGGTAATGCTATTATAAACTTATAAAAATATCTGGATTAAATGTCTCTAGGATATATTTAGTGGAAATAATTTAGACCATTATTTACTGGTCTTTGACTCAATAAAATTTTGATTTATGTCTTCTACTTTAAATGGCATTGAGCATGTATGAAATACACACAACTTGGTCTGAATATCCTCTCCTGGATTGATTGCTTTTGCTGTTCAGTCATAATTCAACACTGCAAAAGATAAGCTTAATACATTAAGTTGTACTTTAGCTTTAGTCTAGTGAAAACTTCTTCTGTAACACAGAATTCAATTATTGTAGACTGCATCATTGTACCCCACAAAACTGCAGATTGGGGTATTATCTAGTATCTTTTTAATAATAATCCAAAAGTGAATTTCAACTGAAAACCATTTAGTTCATGACATCCTATAGTGTGAGGTTTCAGTTAATGGGCTAGAGAAATACAAATACTGAAAAAAATAGTCAAAAAAACCCACCTTAGCTGAATCAAAAATGTCACACAATAAAGAAAATAACTCATTTTTTAAATAAATACAGAAATCAACCAGAAATAATTTTTGATTAAATGTTTGGTTTGTGAGATATTAGTATGATGAAGCAAGAAAAATACATTGTACTGGTAAAATCCATTTTGTTTAATTTCAATCTGTTTTACATTGAAAATGATAACTTTAGAAATGAATGATGTTTTGCTGATATATTTATTATACTGAACAATGAACTTTGTGTGTGTGTGTGTCTATCTCTCTGTGTGTGATTTCACATGCACATTTGTGACCATACTTACAAACATTTGCATGCATCATGTGTAGGCTACAGAACAGCCTCAAGTGACAAATACGTAATATATTAATTACTTGGATTCTAAGGTTTTCTATTTTTTCCAGCCATATTCTCTCTGCAGGTATCTGACAGTATCTGATTATAGAATAAGGTCATCAAAAAAAAAAAAAAAGGATAGAAACTGAAGGAACTTTTTAAGTCAAATCCTTACTTGGTCAAATATAGAGCTCACAAGAACCATGTTCAGATATCAGACTGTGTCTGTTGGAGCTTAGAGTTATGGATGGCTAACTATGCAATAATGAACAAATATTAATCTTTCTTAAGAAACTTTACAACATTCACTCAGGAGAATTACAAGTAGTTGGTATGCAGATTCACATGATAAATAAGACAGTCTATGTGAAGGTGTAGGAATGACACTGATCACACATTCTTTGCTATTGAAATGATTTGGTGAATAATTCCACAGAGGGGGAGCCTTAAAAATGACAACTATATGGGGGCTGGAGAGATGGCTCAGCGCTTAAGAGCACTGCCTGCTCTTCCAAAGGTCCTGAGTTCAATTCCCAGCAACCGCATGGTGGCTCACAACCATCTGTAATGAGATCTGGTGCCCTCTTCTGGCCTGCAGGCAGACATGCAGACAGAATATTGTATACATAATAAATAAATAAATAAATCTTAAAAAAATGACAACTATAATATAAAGATGCATGTATACTGACATGCATACAGAACAATATATTATTTTCAATTTTGTAAGATTTTTATATGAAAACAACCTCATTTTTGCTATGTGTATTGGTGATTTGTTAGAAGATAATTTTCACAGACACATTCCCCACTTTCCATCAAAAATGTATTTAAAGTTATGCAAAAAGGTTTCTATACATTTGTCACATTTGTTCTGTTTTCATTAAATAAAATTTAATCAAAAAAAATTCTTAAAATTCTGCTACCTTCTTAGCCTGCTTATTCTAGGTGGCAAAATATCAACACAGTAAAAGTCCTAGAGTTTCATCAATGTGCTACACTTATTGCTGAATTTATTAGTTTTCCTATAAAAACAAATGACCCAAATACCAAACTATTATAAACTTGGTTTTAAACAACACAGTCTGCCCTGGTTAAATGGAAAATTTCCATATTGGCTCCTATAATAGAAACACTCAGCCTCTACCTGTTTCGAAGTTTGTCTAACCTTCAGAAGTAGAGTGATATTGGTTGGTGAGGTTGTGGGATGGGTGGGGAGAGCTTCAGATTCTAGAGCTTGTCCTATTTCCTACCTCTTCCCTGATTCTGACCACAAGGCTGGGGAGGGAGGAATGGGAGCAATTACCCCATTCTTCTGCCACCATATTCCCTGCCTCTATCTTGAAATCTCAGTCAAAATGAAAACTTCCTCCCTTTCGCTGCTTATCAGGCATTTGGTAAAAGCATGAAGAAAACTACTGCAAATTGACTTCTAGAGGTCAGAGGATTCAAGCAAAAGGGAGGAGTCTGAAAGAGAGAAAATCAAGGTTTTGCAGAGGAGCATTCCTGTGGGGGCTGTCCTCTTTTAGCTTTAATTGGCTGCATGTACTTCCTGGTGCTCTGCCGGTTTCTCACCTGAAATTCAGGAGTGGTCAGATGAGCTTTCTTCATGGCATTTTCTACTTCCACTTCTAGGTGTTGTTTGAAGTGTATTAGCCTTCCCGGATACTATTTTCACTTTTTTTTTCTAGAATAATATTTTTCTTGATTGTTAATGAATTTAACGTAATGCATCCTGATCACACTCACTAAACTGTCCTTCCAGGTCTGTTCTCTCCACCCTAATGACCTCCCCTATCTTCTCAGAAAAATCAAGTCCAGTTAGTGTTGCTCATATACTCACTGGAGTATGGTCAAACTCCCAGAGGTCAGCATGTTTTCAACAATAACAAAAAAAGGCAAAAACAAACAAGCAAGCAAACAAACAAAAAAAAACCAGGTAGCCCAAGTGAGTCAGCCTCTCAGAATGTCTCTGTTGAGGTTTTCTCAAAATTCTGCATGCAGAACAACTTCAAAACTTCAAAGCTGTTATCTGAGGTGGTCCAATATCACAGACTACACCAATCAAGACTTCAGATAAACTCTACACTTTACTATTACACAGAGACTAAACAAAAAATAATAGAGTTAACTCTCCCAGTTCTTGACCATTGTCCTACTTTTCTCTGGGTTTCTAAAGATGCCATTGCCCCAAGACAGCAGGAAGTAATTTTAAGAAAAGAATGCCCACATTCCCAAGAAGTGGGGTAGAAGGTTTTTGGTCATTACATAAATGTTTGTCATAATTTAAGAGATTTGGTTACAGGTTTGTGTTAGCTGTGGTTGGGAAGAAACTAAGCAAGTGACATTAAATTCAGGGATCTCATTCTGAAAAGAAAAGGGATGATATAGGAAATGTAGGATAAACGAGTAGATTATTGAATCCACTTTCAAACTAGAAGAGCAACTACTAGTCTCAAATATTTTATACCGCTATGCATTTTTGTAAAATGATGTAAATTTGTGGTTATTTTTCTTATACTATATATATGCTTCGACTCTTGTTTAAGATATTTATGTATACTGATATAAAGTTAAGTTTATTTTGTTATGCTGTATTATATACTTCTATTTCTTTGTAAAAGTGTTTTGCCTATGTAGCTCATTTAAAAAATGTAATTTAAAGTCCAAGAATGATATTTAAAGTAATAAAAAATATAGATTACTAGTTAGTCGTCTATAACAATCACACTTTTGTCATGCTAGCTAAGTTTTCAAGGTCAAACAGAGTTATACTTAGATGATCTTCAAACATGTCAATGACTTCCAAAATGTGGCATGTAAAATGTTTTAAGAACATATAATTTTTCACAGCACTGAAACACACATGCTTCTAGCAGCATCAGTTTACTTAAAAGAAAGGATGATGGGCGTTGAAGAACTTCCATATGGAGATTGTTTTCATTTGTGGCAAAACTCTTACCTTGACTGCTGAGAGAATGCTGTTCAAATTGGACATGCAAGACACAGAAGAAGGCCACTCTCATACTTTGTCAAGACAAGGTGGGACAATCCCAGTCCTTCAAAATTCCTACTTCACAGAAAAGGTTGTTGGATATTCCATACTCATATGATAAAGATGGATTCCCCAATATTGCAGAGGAATCTTGGGTGAGTGTCCAGGCAGCCAGATGTCTCTACCATTGCTTAGTTTTAGAGTTGCTTGCTCAGCACCTAATGCTTAATCAGGTAACATTATTATTCTCAGATCGCTGATGGAGTTGGAAACTAGATAGCTATAGTTAAGGTTTTCTGTAGTTTTGATAGAAAATAAATCATGTACAAAACTCACTCAAAAATAGGATAGATAATGAAGTATTTGCTTTGGATTTTACAATAGTAATGGTCTATACATTAAGAATGTATTTTATACTTAACAATTGTTCTTATTTTATATAGTTTTACTATGTTAGTTTAAAACCCATTCTTTTAATTCAGACAAAAAGGGGGAAATGTTGTTGTAAGATTATTCACACTGCCAATCTGCTCTGTCAATAAAGTCACTTCGAATAAAGAACAAAGTCAACAACTGACCGACAAGGATTAGCCACTGAGATGTTGAAAAACTTAGGAAATCAGATAGACAGTGACAAGAAAAGAGGAGGGGCTGAGGGGAATTTCTGGAGCATTCGAATGGGTAAAATATGAAGAGTAAGTTCAGGCAGTCACCTCTTTCCTGTTCCTTATATTTATCAGGTTTTAATCTCAATTTCTGACTCCTGAGTTTTTATTAACACTAGAACAATTTAGGTAAAAGTTTCTTGTTCAACTTATTTTTTATTCATTATGAACTGAGTCCTTACACTCTGACATTTTTACAGCAAGTGCCAGAAAGAAAACATATATGTAAATTGAAATCAATAGTGTTTAAATGGTCAGTAGATTTAATTATACATTTATTTATATCAAAATTTTGCTTTTGGCAGTTGAAGTGATATCACTTAACAAATATTATCTAATATTAATATCTTTATATTTGGTTTGGAGGTGGATGTTTTTCTTTTGTCTGTATCATTACAAATACAATTATGGGGAATTAAGGTACAGTATAATACATGCATTCACAAAGACAATGGAAACCCTTTCTTCTTGAGGCTAGTGAGAGGCTCAGTAGGTAATAACACATTACTTTGGAATGACAACCAAAATTCTAATCTCTGGGACCCACTTGCTGGAAGGAGTGAACTGATATCACAAGTTCTCCTTTAACCTCCACACAATTTTTAACACCCTGTCACACACATATATGCACAACATAAATGTAAACAATAATTCTTTTCAGTACTCCTGTTTTTCATTAATAGTATAAGCTAGGAATAACCTGAATGAATAACAATTTCAAATTTGCTATGTAAATGCTCTGACAAAAAGCTAAATCATACCACAATATTCAAAGTGTATTCCTCCAAAAAACTGGCACTAATTAAATTAAAATGGAATCAAAGAAAGAACAATAGGATCCAAAAAAATCTAATCAAATGAATATGTCTACTCATATATTAAAATTTTCCATATATTTAATTTATATTAAGAAGATACAATGCATCCTAGCTTCTGAGGAAACCTGCCTTGTGAAAGTGAATATTCTCTCAAAGAAGATAGGCAGTAAATTGAAGATTAATGACCATTGTACTAAATAATATGATTGAATCAGGCATTTAATTAGCTCAGAGAAGTCTTCTGGGAGAAATGTGTTAAATTGCCAAGTTTAGCACTTTCATTTGGTTTCATATCTTCACTATTTATTAATGAAAGGACATATAAAAGCAAGAAAACTTTTGTTTCACTTTTCTTATTGCACTTTTTGAGGAAACCAATGCTAGGGAATCTTTTAAGAGATGGTGGTTAAAATATACTCAGCCATGATAAGTCTTCTCATGATCATGTTGCTGTAATTGTTTTACATGTCGAGGCCACTGGTCCATCTCAGGAAATTCACAAAAATCCTATTAATAATATTTAAATTTATTGCTGTAGGACTGGCATCAACTATGAAAATGCAACCAGGAAAATACAGGAATATTACTGTTTTTCATTGCATTGCTTTTCCCGTGATGGTCTTCAGTTTGATAACTTGTCTGCATGTACTATCAATGATGTAGTACTACAGCCTTATCTGTATCACACATTTTTGCCAAGACAGAGGAGCAGGTTGTGATGTTTTGTTGCATGTTAAGTAGTCCCGTGAAAGCAAAATCACTAGTTGAATTTTGATTTTTTTTTTACATTGTTTGGAACAGCCTAACAAAAATATTAAAATAAAACTGATTCCATCTAAAATTTCCATTGACTGGAACAAATTAATGAATCAATTTCAGAGTTCTGTAGTTTTTACTTACTAACATATGTTTGCTTATTTATTAATCTTAACCAAGCAAAAACAGTTTTAGTAGATTTAGAAAGTACAAATCTATTTTCTAAGGCACTGATAAAACTGTCATCTATATGTACTGAATATATCTACATTCTCAGTGTATTTAACAAATAAAATGTATTTTTTGCATTTGGATTCTTTAGTGTGCTTTAAAAGCATTTAAATCCCTGAAATAAATAGCAGTGTCAGAAAATAGCATGTATTTGATGTTTTGAGTTTTCAGCATTCATTAAGTTCATTAACAATAATTTTGGGATGTTTGCACATGGACTATTAAATTATAGAATCAAATATCTCTGGACATACCAAAGAATTTTGAAAAAGAACTTTCATTGCGTTAAATGGGCTTGTCCAAGCTAAACAGCTGCTATAAACAGCTTCAAACCAGAAATATAAAAAGTAATCCTTTAAATGTTCATTAATCACTAACATAAGAAAAATATTTTGTACAGAATGAAAGTTATTGAGAAATAGTCAAGCATACAAATAATGACAGGAAGATGAAGTTTTATTAAATTTCTGAGTTCCTGTCAATATGAAGACCTTCATGGAAATCTTTGACAATAAAGCATGTGACTATTATTATCACAAGTGAGTATTTGATACAGTCACTATAGATTGTCTAGAGTAAAGGGCACATTATTTCTATTAATATTGATATCAATGACTTTTGGACAATGATATATAGGACAATATGTGAAGATTAGTTAGTAAGGGTCTATGCAATATTAAGTTATCACGCATTTAGAGAAATGAGCAGTCCTTGCAGACTTAGGCAATGCTTAAAGAAAATGAAGAAACTAACATGGTTAATGTCCTAAGAACAAGCCCCGAGGCTTACAAACACACTGGGCTAGCAGTAAACCTTTTTATAGAGCAGATAGAGTAGTTTAGTTGATACTTCATCACCATTGCAAATGTAAGTGCCCTCATACAACAAGGATTAATAAAGATGCTTCTGAAACATCTCCAGTCTGTGCCTTGATGCACCCAATTTTGATAGGAATAAGAAAATATATTAATATCATATATTAATGTTTTACAGTAATCTCTAAATTCATTAGAGTATACATGATGTTATAGTAAGTAGAAAGAATAGAATTCTGTTGTACTTTCTTAAGTTCCTTAGATTTTCTTCATGAATTGTAAAAGACAAAATAATTCATAAAATAGCGAAGAAAGCAAACATCCTCAATTCAAACTTAGAAGATTTTAAGATAAGCATCCAACACTGAAAATAACGTACACATTGAAAATATGAAAATTGAAAGAGGTTGAAAACATCTTCTATATTACTTTACAACCTATACATGTATCATACTACTGTACTCATTACTAGAGTTGCTCACCACTACATGATGTTTTAGATAAAGTTCTTTTTGAACAATGTCATTAGCCACAGTGAAGAACTCGGATTTTGCACATGACATTCCTACTCTCTGCTAAATGTGTTTCAATTTTCTTTCAGAGAATTGCATGTCCCACAATAGATGAATAATTGGTATGTTGTCTTCAATTTTCTCTTTTTCTTCTTGCCAGAAAAATGGATTCAATGACCAACATGCTTGAATCCAACTGGTGACTGCATACCCTGAGTCGAAAGATACAATCAGAGACAGTAATCAAGAAATCCATTTATGTGGTCAGATCCTGAGGACTTTACCCAGTGGTTTGTCATGTCATGAACTTGTTTTTAGCATGTTTGCTACTCCTCAGCCTGAGTACATCTCATATTAAATTGTACCTGTTTTACACAAAATATAAATTAGAAAAATGTTAGTGATAGATATACAAATTAACATTTTCACCTTAGAGTTTAAGAGTGACTATTTCTTCAGATATATCCCTAATGATGATCAGTTTTCTTAAGCAATAAAATCTTCTCAGAATTATTGTTATGCATATATTCACCTACACTTTTCAAAATAGTAACAAAAATAATCGATGACAGAAAACATGAGAATCTTTCAAGTGAAATGAGTTTGTGTAAATTTTAAGGTTAATTCATTTTACTTTCAGTAAAAATTATATGAATCAGGAATCATAATATTCTGGTTTTTCACAAAGCAAAATTCAGGAAATGGATTATGACATTTACAAAGAGACCATGGAGCTTGGAGGAGGATAGAGGACGTGGACAACCAAGACATATGATACAGGATTGGCCACCTCCATCATCTGGTCTCCATCATTATGTCCTGCTGACAGTGCACTCTAAAGACTGGATCCATCCCCACACTAAAGGACACATACTGTTCTTGCACAGAACGATTGAAGTTCAAAATCTGCATCATGAGTGGTTCACATCCACCTGAAACTCCAGCTGGGGTATCTGTCACTGTGTTTCGTCCTCTGTGGACCTCCACGCTTACACTTGCCTAGACCCTGCCCTCTGCATCTGTATGATTAAGAAAACTAAAAAAAAAAAAAAAATCGTAAAAATGACTCTTTCCCCTCTCTCTCTCTCTCTCTCTCTCTCTCTCTCTCTCTCTCTCTCTCTCTTTCCTTCTTTCATGTGGTTGAGATAGGCTTTCATGTAGTAATGGTTATACACAATCTCTACACTTGACGATTCTCCTGCTTCCATCCCCAAATTGCTGGTGTCACACTTGTATACCACAATATCCAAACAATTAATATTTTCTAAAGAGATAAAGTGAAGAATAGAATTCACAGGAGCAAAGCAGAACCCCGGAGTGCACTGCAATGAAGGATAGTGGAGGCAGTGATTTTTTTCCCCCAAGAATTGTTATTTGTTCCAACTTTTCATTAATAAGACCAATTAGAACTCATGCATAAATGGGCACAATATAGGTCTGGAGGTCTGTACAGACAGGAAGTGATATGGCGGAGGTGATATGGCTGGGCAGAGAGAGGAATATAAGACGGGAGGAGACATGAGGTCAGCCTTTTTTCAGCTGAGGAGTTAACAAAGTAAGAACTGCCTGTAGCTTGTTCCTTTCTCTCTAATCTTTCAGTATTTGGCCCAATAACTGGCTCTGGATTTTTATTAATAAGACCAATTAGAACTCTTGCAACATTCTCTCACAATTTTGTTCTACCACTGTCCTTCCAGATCTTGCAGGCAGTACATCATTATAGATAAAGGGTTTATGGTTGGCTTAATGTTAATATTTCTTTTGGGGAGCTGTGCAGAGTATATTTCTGAACCAAAGATGCTGGGTTGTAAGAGTGAAGGCTCTTGGCCAGCACAGACTGATCATCTCCAGATTATAATTTGCAGGTGTTATCTTTAACACCTAGGCCTTGCTGTCCGTTTGGGAAAGGCAACCAAGAGTTTTGGCAAGAGGGTACTGTCACTACTCTAGAGGCATTGGCATCTGGGTTTGTGGAGTTGATAAATGAGGCAGACTAAAGTCTCACATAACAGCAAACGTTATTCAGAGCATCAGACTATTTACATATGAGTAAAGAAGAATGCATAAGAAGAATCATATGAGTAAAGTGTCACACTTGGCAAAAAAAAATTGCTTTTGCCTCTGTTTTCCCATAGAGGCATGAGTGAATAACAACCACAAATAATAATGAGTAATATGAAGTAAACTCATTCCTATCTGCTACAACACCTAGAAGGATCATGGAAAGCCATTCTAAGAATCCCTGGTTTTGAAGAAACAGAAGTCACAAGACTCTTATCTTGTTTTCTTGTATTTTTTTCACAAGCACTTCATTCTTGGACTGTGTTCTGATAGCTTGAGTTGTTTAGGGGTTCCCTTGAGACCCTTTGGACAGCAACTCAATTAAATACAAGCCAATCTCAATGCTAGAAGCTTCATTTGATGGCAAGAAATGACCTATTGAGCCTCTGTCTCCCCCATTATTTGGTGATTTCATTTAGATTTTCTTGATTATGCATATATTTTAGTAAGTTTCTACTCTATTAGGTTTCCATACTCTCTCTCAAATATATCTTAATATTAGCTATCTTCCCCCACATTTTACCCTACAAACTTCATTCCTTCCACAAATGATGCTCCTATTATACCTCCCAATCTGTCCACAGCTGTCTATTCCATTCCTTTCACTAGTGAGATCTATATTCTGTCTCTCCATATCTATCCTGTGCATACACTGTAGTTTTGTTATCACTGCCTTCACAAATAATATCCATAGATAAGTGAATACATACCATATCTGTCTTCCTGAGTCTGGAATACCTTATTTGGGATTATTTATTTCTAGTTTCATCCATTTGCTTTCAAGTTTTATGGTGTTTTGTGGGTTTGTGTGTCATGTTTGTTTTATTTTTCTTTTTTAAAAAGCTAAGAATACTTAAATGTGTAAACATACCACATTTTATTTAAGTATCATTTTGTTGAGGAGCATCTAGATTGTTTCCAAATTTTGACTATTATGAATAGAACAATAGTAAACATGGTTTAGCAAATGTCTCTATGTTAAGATGAAGCATTATATGGCACAGAGTGGTATACAACAAGATCTTGAGGAAGATCGTTTCTGATTTTCCTGAAGAACCACCATATTGATTTCCATAGAAGATATACAAGGTTGTACTTCTGCCAGCGATAGATAAGTGTTCTTGTTAATCCACATTATTATCAGTATGAGCTACCACTTGTTATCAGTATACCTGCAGGTAAATACAGCTCTTAACCACCAGCAGTAAACATTTTACTGCAAACCGGGACCTTTATAGACATCAACATCTGGTCACAGTACAGTGAAAAACTGACCACTGGGTGCTTAATTGAGTTGTGACAATACAATGCAATACAATACAATACAATACAATACACCTCTACAGCTATGGCTCTGGGAACATCACAGATATTGTAATAGAAATACTGTAAGCCAGAGAATCCAGATATGAGCAAGTAGCTTGTTTCTTCCATGAAGAATAGGGAACATGCACCCATCATATCTGATGAATGTCTAAACAAGACTTGATTGATAACAATACCAGTTTACAGGACATTGTGAGCAGGGAAAAATCTCATAGGGATGAAGATCCATAAGCAATTAATGATTTCTGAAAAAAGGAGAACTTGCTTTTCTAGAGATGTACTCTCTGATTAACAAATATCAAATGGTCTGAACTAAGACTATAAACCTATATGGGTAAAACTAAACTGATTCATTATGGGACCATTTATATATACATATATGCATATGTATGTATATGTATATATATACATGCATATGTATACCAGAAAACATTTTATTAATATAACATAATGATTATAGTTGATAATAGTAATAATTTAAAAATAAAACAATGAATTTGAGAAGGAACAGAATACACATTGGAAGTGCTGGATGAAAAATACTTGCTTAAAACTAATTGTATCTGTTTATGTCTTTAATTCTAGCACTTGGAAAGCACAGATGGGTGAATCTCTAGGAATTTTAGGACAGTCAGGTCTGTATGGAGCGCATAATGTGGTGGTACACACCTTTAATCCCTACACTTGGGAGGCAGAGGTAGATTGACCTCTGTGACTTTAGGGTGTGGTGGGTGGTACACACCTTTAAACCCAATGCCTGGGAGGCAGAGTCAGACAGATCTCTGTGAGTTCAAGGTGTGGCACCACACGCCTTTAATCCCAGCACTGGGGAGGAGAGACAGACAGATCTCTGTGAGTTAAAGAGCAGCCTGGTCTACAGAGTTATTCCAGGACAAAGATATACAAAGAACCTGTCTCAAAAAGTAAAAGTAAAAATGAAAGAAATAGAGGTTAAAGTAAAGCCACATAAAGATGGAAAATGTGCAGAGAATCTTGATACTGCATGCTATTATGCTCTCTTTGAATTGTTTGAATGCTGAGGAAGGAGCAACAGCTGCTAAAAGATATTTGCTTATAAATGTTGCTGAACTAACCCAAGATAGGTATTTTGAAAATACCTTGGCTTCAAAACTGAAGTCAAAAGGTATGTTACTGTGGAGAAGAGATTTTGCTTTTGTTTCCACAGAAAATGAGAGGCTGTGGATTCATTCTGAGTTAAGAAAAATCCAGTTTGATCAAGGAAGACCACCTGAAAAATCTTCGGTAGGAACAGATGGCCCAGATGTCTGAGTTCTACATCCAGAATGGATTCAAGATGCTGCCTGAGATGATCAGGACTCACAAGATACTCCAGTCAGGACTTGATTATAACTCTAAATTTTCTTTAGGTCCCCATAAGATTATCAACACCCCCCCCAGGCAGAAGTAGCCTGGAATACTATGCCCACATTCCAAAAAAAAAAATGCACTATGGGTATTTTCCTTTGTTTAAAAAAAGAGGGGGAAATGGTGTAGGAGAATTGTCTGTATTCTGTCAATCATATTTTAAATAAATGCTGATTGACCAGGCAGGAGGTGTAGGTGGGAAAATCAGACAGGAAGTGGAAATGATGCAAGGAGAGCAGGAGAATTCTGGGAAGGAGGAAGCTGATTCCTCCCACTCCTGCCCAGATCATCAAAGAAGCAACATGTGAGCTGACAGTTGGGAAAGGTGCTGAGCCACATGGCTAACACAGACAAGAAGTATGGGTTACCATAAGATGTTAGAATTAGTTAATAAGAAGACTGAGCTAATTGGCCAATCAGTTTATAATCTTATGGAGTCCTGTGTATGATTTTCTTTGGGACTTGCCGGTTGTGGGGTACTGGGTGGGACAGATACCCCAACAAGGTACATGTTACAGGGTAAAGTTAAAAGTAAGATCCTGTCTCAAAAATGTAGGTTCATTTCTTTTAATTTTCTGTAGTCTATGTAGTACTCGCATTTGATATGTTAATTTTGATTTACTTCATTATATAATTCTGTATCTGCCTTCATGTTCAAGACAACTATAAATAAATTACTCAGTGAATAATTTTGTGTAGATTGACACAATAAAGTAGTCCCACACTAGCTCAGAATTCAGTATGATATTTACAGGTAGACTCACAGATAACAGTTTTCTGTATGAGAGGGGAACAGGAACTAAATCCAGCAACTGAGAGAGAGAGCATGCAAGCTTTAGGGCTGCATTTATAGTATAACAGACCACACCCAAGTGAGCTGGTATCTTAAAGGCTGTTGGCTGAAGAAGTTCATATAGTACTTCCCTGTTTTGTCTAAATAAGAGAGTTTTAAGCCTAATACAAAGCTATATGTAATAAGTACAAACATCAAGTATAAAACTTAGAATTACAACCAGTATAAATAATATCAAGCAAGAAATATATGCTAAATGTTTCAATAGCTATCCTATTCTAAGAAGTCTGTATTAGAAATGGCTTGGTCAAGACATGACAGGAAAGTAACTATGATTATCTCATCTTCAACCCCATTAAAAGGCCTGTGGCGGGAAATAATATTACTTGAGTAAACAGGAAGTGCAATCAAGCAATTTTCAAAACGTACAATAAATGACAAACATGACTGGCTACCTGCGAGGTAACCCAGATTCATTTGCAATGTTGGAAAAACCAACTTTGGATAAGGTCTAGAGTAACTGACAGAGCATTTTCAGAGGCAGGGAAAATTTCAAAACCAGCTTAGCCTGTCCTGGCAAGGTTTGGCAAACTTTTTTCTTGATTCCTGTTTGTCCTGTCCAGTCACCAAGCATTTTGTCCATGGTTGAGGCAGGGACAGTCTTTGCCAAAAGGTCAGTTTTGCAAAGAAGAAAACGAGT
The DNA here is from genome assembly GCF_982192425.1 of Myodes glareolus. NCBI lineage: Eukaryota > Metazoa > Chordata > Mammalia > Rodentia > Cricetidae > Myodes > Myodes glareolus. The sequence continues at coordinate 41,182,436 of NC_142026.1, read as the reverse complement.
TCCAGGCAGAATGTTTTTGGTGCCCAACATTCTCTTGGGAATAGATTAATGTTGCCAGGAGCAATCGTGTTTCACGCTAACTGAACCCTAAGTTATTTAAATGTCATATTGTACAGTTCTTTGAAGTTTTTGAAGATTACCTCTGTATGCAAAATACTATATTTATATATCTAAAGAACCTGATTAGCCTAACTATAAGTGTGACAAACATTGACGACTATTGACCTATAATTCTTAACACCTACATAGCTTAAAGAGTAAGACTTCATTTAAACAACTGTGTAGTAAATGAAACAATGACCTCAAAATGTAAACAATTCATAAGTATCTTGATCAGAAGTAGAACTGTATAGTGCAATATGATAAATATATCCTAAAATTATATCAAAATACAAAATCTCTTAAGCAGAGGTAGAAGTATGCATGCATAAAATCAGACAAAATAACTTTGCCTAGGTGTACAAATATTGTAAACAGAAATAGGAAAATAGTTAAATAACATTCCAATTTGAATTTCTATCAAGATACAAGATTCTATATCAATGTAAATTGTCTAAAAATAATGTCTCACAATTATTCACTATTTTACTCACTATTATTTTAAGTGTGAGTAAGTTCACACTAATCTACCTATTATCCCAACCAACTTTTTTTCACAAAAGATCCCAGTGCATACATTATTTCCATCCTAATCCCAGACCCTCTACTAGTTATAATAAACCCCTTATTTGATAGACTCCCAGGTCAGCCTGCCCTGCTGGCTCCACCCTGCTAGCTTCCCGCCAGCCATCCCTGCTTCCATCCAGAGGGCCTTCCAAGTGACTCCCAGGTCAGCCTGCCCTGCTGGCTCCACCCTGCTAGCTTCCCGCCAGCCATCCCTGCTTCCATCCAGAGGGCCTTCCAAGTGGTGAGTTGATTCGGGCCACGGTAGCGGCCCCGGCGAGGGGGAGCTAGGACTTTCCCCGACCCCATAGACACCCAGGTCAGCCTGCCCTGCTGGCTCCACCCTGCTAGCTTCCCGCCAGGCATCCCAGCTTCCATCCAGAGGGCCTTCCCAGTGGTGAGTTGATTCGGGCCACGGCAGGGGACACGGCGAGGGGGAGCTAGGACTTTCCCCGACCCCATAGACTCCCAGGTCAGCCTGCCCTGCTGGCTCCACCCTGCTAGCTTCCCGCCAGCCATCCCAGCTTCCATCCAGAGGGCCTTCCGAGTGGTGAGTTGATTCGGGCCACGGCAGCTGCCCCGGCGAGGGGGAGCTAGGACTTTCCCCGACCCCATAGACTCCCAGGTCAGCCTGCCCTGCTGGTTCCACCCTGCTAGCTTCCCGCCAGCCATTCCTGCTTCCATCCAGAGGGCCTTCCGAGTGGTGAGTTGATTCGGGCCACGGCAGGGGCCCCGGCGAGGGGGAGCTAGGACTTTCCCCGACCCCATAGACTCCCAGGTCAGCCTGCCCTGCTGGCTCCACCCTGCTAGCTTCCCGCCAGCCATCCCAGCTTCCATCCAGAGGGCCTTCCGAGTGGTGTGTTGATTCGGGCCACGGCAGCGGCCCCGGCGAGGGGGAGTTAGGACTTTCCCCGACCCCATAGACTCCCAGGTCAGCCTGCCCTGCTGGCTCCACCCTGCTAGCTTCCCGCCAGCCATCCCTGCTTCCATCCAGAGGGACTTCCAAGTGGTGAGTTGATTCGGGCCACGGCAGCGGCCCCGGCGAGGGGGAGCTAGGACTTTCCCCGACCCCATAGACACCCAGGTCAGCCTGCCCTGCTGGCTCCACCCTGCTAGCTTCCCGCCAGGCATCCCAGCTTCCATCCAGAGGGCCTTCCCAGTGGTGAGTTGATTCGGGCCACGGCAGGGGACACGGCGAGGGGGAGCTAGGACTTTCCCCGACCCCATAGACTCCCAGGTCAGCCTGCCCTGCTGGCTCCACCCTGCTAGCTTCCCGCCAGCCATCCCAGCTTCCATCCAGAGGGCCTTCCGAGTGGTGAGTTGATTCGGGCCACGGCAGCGGCCCCGGCGAGGGGGAGCTAGGACTTTCCCCGACCCCATAGACTCCCAGGTCAGCCTGCCCTGCTGGCTCCACCCTGCTAGCTTCCCGCCAGCCATTCCTGCTTCCATCCAGAGGGCCTTCCGAGTGGTGAGTTGATTCGGGCCACGGCAGGGGCCCTGGCGAGGGGGAGCTAGGACTTTCCCCGACCCCATAGACTCCCAGGTCAGCCTGCCCTGCTGGCTCCACCCTGCTAGCTTCCCGCCAGCCATCCCAGCTTCCATCCAGAGGGCCTTCCGAGTGGTGTGTTGATTCGGGCCACGGCAGCGGCCCCGGCGAGGGGGAGTTAGGACTTTGCCCGACCCCATAGACTCCCAGGTCAGCCTGCCCTGCTGGCTCCACCCTGCTAGCTTCCCGCCAGCCATTCCTGCTTCCATCCAGAGGGCCTTCCGAGTGGTGTGTTGATTCGGGCCACGGCAGGGGCCCCGGCGAGGAGGAGCTAGGACTTTCCCCGACCCCATAGACTCCCAGGTCAGCCTGCAGTGCTGTGTCCACACTGCTAGGCTCTCCCGCCTGCCATCCCAGCTTCCATCCAGGTACAAATTTCTATATTTCTCCCCTCCCACTGAGGCCATAAAATTTCCCCAGTTCAGCTGCCTTGCACACTGGGCCTGCTCTGTAGGGGCATCCCGGAAAGAGGGAGTGCCTGTGCTTCAATACCCTGCCTGGGGAAAGGTAGGCATTCTATCAGTGAACTCCCTGCCCAACAAGGGAACCTGACCCGATACCAGAAGCTCCAATAGAGAGCATTGGATCGAAGAGATGGGCAGACGCCAAGGCAAGACCTCCTCCAACAATCTGAAAAACAACATGAAAATATCAGATCCCAACGACCCTACAACAGAAGGATTTGAACACTCTAACCCAGATGAAGTGGAAAAAAGTGCCATTATGAAAGCAATAGAGTCCCTTAAACAGGATATGAATAACTCCCTTAAGGAACTGGTCGAGAAGTATAACAAAATGTTTGAAGAAATGAGTATAGAAATGGATGAGAAATATAACAAAAAGTTTGAAGAAATAAGTAAATCCGTGAGTGATACCCTGAGAAACCAAGAAAAAACAATCAAACAAGTAAAGGAAACAGTCCAAGAATTGAAAACTGAAATGGAGGCAATGAAGAAAACACAAAACGAGAACCGGCTGGATATGGAAAACCTAGGTAAACGAGCGGAGACTACAGAATCAAGCATAACCAATAGAATACAAGAGATAGAAGAATGAATCTCAGATTCTGAAGATACCATAGAGAAAATAAATGCTCTGGTCAGAGAAAACGGCAAATCCAACAAATTCTCTTCACAAAACATTCAGGAAATCTGGGACACAATAAAAAAACCAAATCTAAGAATAATAGGGATTGAAGAAGGAGAAGAACTGCAGATCAAAGGACCAGAAAATATATTCAACAAAATTATAGAAGAAAACTTTCCCAACCTAAAGAACGATATTCCTATGAAGGTTCAAGAAGCATACAGAACACCGAATAGATTGGATCAGAAAAAAACATCCCCGCGTCATATAATAATCAAAACACAAAACATAAATATTAAAGAAAAAATTTTAAGAGCTGCAAAGGGAAAAGGTCAAGTAACTTATAAAGGTAAACCTATCAGGCTTACACCGGATTTCTCTATGGAAACCATGAAAGCCAGAAGATCCTGGATAGAGGTACTGCAGAAACTAAGAGACCATGGATGCAAACCCAGACTAATATACCCTGCCAAGCTACTGTTCACTATCAACGGAGAAAACAAAATATTCCAGGATAAAAACAAATTTAAGCAATACGTAGCTACTAATCCAGCCTTACAGAGAATATTAGAAGGAGAATCACTACCGAAGGAATCCAACATTCCCAACACGGCCTACAATAACTCGAACATCTAGCGACCATTCACAAGCACAAATTAAAGAAGAAAAACACATATACTCTACTACCTAACAAAAAAAAAAAATGACCGGAGTCAACAACCACTGGTCATTAATATCACTTAATATCAATGGACTCAATTCACCTATAAAGAGGCACAGACTTAGAGATTGGATACGAAAACAGGATCCAACATTCTGCTGTTTACAAGAAACACACCTCAACCACAAAGACAGACACCTACTCAGAGTAAAGGGTTGGGAAAAGGTTTTCCAAGCAAATGGGCCTAAGAAACAAGCAGGCGTGGCCATTCTAATATCTAACAAAATCGACTTCAAACTAAAATCAATCAGAAGAAATGGAGATGGACATTTCATACTCATAACTGGAACAATTCATCAGGAGGAAGTCTCAATCCTGAATATCTATGCTCCTAATATAAAGGCACCCACATATGTAAAAGAAACTCTTCTAGAACTCAAGGCGGTCATCAAACCACACACACTAATAGTAGGAGACTTCAACACTCCTCTCTCACCAATGGACAGGTCAATCAGACAGAAACCAAACAGAGAATTGAGAGACCTATTGGAGGTATTGAATCAAATGGACTTAACAGACATCTATAGAACACTCCACCCAAATAGGAAAGAATATACCTTTTTCTCTGCAGCTCATGGGACCTTCTCGAAAATTGACCACATACTCGGTAACAAAGTAAACTTCCACAGATACAAAAAAATATTAGTAACTACCTGTGTCTTGTCAGATCACCATGGACTAAAATTAGAATTCAACAACAATGCTCCCCCCAGGAAGCCAACAAACTCATGGAAACTGAACAGTCAACTACTAAATCACCCCTGGGTTAAGGAAGAAATAAAGAAAGAAATTAAACTCTTCCTTGAATTTAATGAAAACAAAGACACAACATACTCAAACCTATGGGACACTATGAAAGCAGTGCTAAGAGGAAAGTTCATAGCACTAAGTGCCCAATTAAAGAAAGCGGAGAAAGCACACATTGGAGAATTAACAGCACAATTGAAAGATCTAGAAAAAAAAGAAGCTGATTCACCCAGGAGGTCTAGAAGACTGGAAATAATCAAACTGAGGGCTGAAATCAAAAAAATAGAAACAGAGAAAACAATCCAAAGAATCAATGAATCAAAAAGCTGGTTCTTGGAGAAAATCAACAAGATTGACAAACCCCTAGCCAAGTTAATCAAACGGCAGAGAGAGAACATGCAAATTAATAAGATCAGAAATGAAAAGGGGGACATAACCACAGACACAGAGGAAATTCAGAGAATCATTAGATCTTACTATGAAAGTTTATATGCCACAAAGTTGGAAAATGTAAAAGAAATGGACATTTTTTTAGATAAGTACCATATACCAAAGTTGAACCAAGAACAGGTGAACAACCTAAATAGACCTGTTAGTCGCGAAGAATTAGAAGCTGTTATCAAAAATCTCCCTACCAAAAAAAGCCCAGGACCAGATGGTTTCAATGCAGAATTCTACCAGAACTTCCAGGAAGAGCTAATACCTATACTCCTTAATGTATTCCACAATATAGAAACAGAAGAGTCATTGCCTAACTCCTTTTATGAAGCTACAGTTACCCTAATACCAAAACCACACAAAGACACAACCAAGAAAGAGAATTACAGGCCAATCTCACTCATGAACATCGACGCGAAAATTCTCAATAAAATACTGGCAAACCGAATCCAAGAGCACATTAGAAAAATTATCCATTATGATCAAGTCGGCTTCATTCCAGAGATGCAGGGCTGGTTCAACATACGCAAATCTATCAATGTAATCCATCATATAAATAAACTGAAAGAAAAAAACCATATGATCATCTCACTAGATGCTGAAAAAGCATTTGACAAAATTCAACACCCATTTATGATAAAGGTGTTGGAGAGACTGGGGATACAAGGATCATACCTAAATATAATAAAAGCAATATACAGCAAGCCGACAGCTAACATCAAACTGAATGGAGAGAAACTCAAAGCCTTTCCACTAAAATCAGGAACGCGACAAGGCTGTCCACTCTCTCCATACCTCTTCAATATAGTGCTTGAAGTTCTAGCAATAGCAATAAGACAACATAAGGAGATCAAGGGGATTCGAATTGGAAAGGATGAAGTTAAACTTTCGTTATTTGCTGACGATATGATAGTTTACATAAGTGACCCCAAAAACTCTACCAAAGAACTCCTACAGCTGATAAACACCTTTAGTAACGTGGCAGGATACAAGATCAACTCCAAAAAATCAGTGGCCTTCCTATACACAAAGGATAAAGAAGCAGAGAGGGAAATCAGAGAAGCATCACCTTTCATGATAGCCACAAATAGCATAAAATATCTTGGGGTTACTCTAACCAAGGAAGTGAAAGACCTATTTGACAAAAACTTTAAGTCTTTGAAGAAAGAAATTGAGGAGGATACCAGAAAATGGAAAGACCTCCCCTGCTCTTGGATTGGGAGAATCAACATAGTAAAAATGGCAATTCTACCAAAAGCAATCTATAGATTCAATGCAATCCCCATCAAAATCCCATCAAACTTCTTCACAGACCTTGAGAGAACAATAATCAAGTTTATATGGCAAAACAAAAAACCCAGGATAGCCAAAACAATCTTATATAATAAAAGAACTTCTGGAGGCATTACCATCCCTGACTTCAAACTCTATTATAGAGCTACAGTATTGAAAACAGCTTGGTATTGGCATAAGAACAGAGAAGTCGACCTATGGAATCGAATAGAAGACCCAGATATTAACCCACAAACTTATGAACACCTAATTTTCGACAAGGGAGCTAAAGGTATACAATGGAAGAAGGACAGCATCTTTAACAAATTTTGCTGGCATAACTGGATGTCAACCTGTAAAAAAATGAAAGTAGATCCATATCTATCACCATGCACAAAAATCAAGTCCAAATGGATTAAAGACATCAACATTAATCCGTCCACTTTGAACCTGATAGAAGAGAAAGTGGGAAGTAGTCTACAAGATTTAGGCACAGGAGGCCTCTTCCTAAGCAGGACCCCAGCAGCACAGACAATAAGAGAAACAATGAATAAATGGGATCTACTGAAACTGGGAAGCTTCTGTAAAGCAAAGGACACTGTCAGTAGGACAAAAAGGCTGCCTTCTGACTGGGAGAAGATCTTCACCAACCCCTCATCAGACAAAGGTCTGATCTCCAAAATATACAAAGAACTCAAGAAACTAGGCACTAAAACTCTAATTAACCCAATTAAAAAATGGGGTACTGAACTTAACAGAGAATTCACAACAGATGAACTTCGAATGGCCAGAAGACACTTAAGGTCATGCTCAACCTCCTTAGCGATCAGGGAAATGCAAATCAAAACCACTTTGAGATACCATCTTACACCTGTCAGAATAGCTAAAGTCAAAAACACCAATGATATCCTATGCTGGAGAGGATGTGGGGTGAGGGGAACACTCATCCATTGTTGGTGGGAATGCAAACTCGTGCAGCCACTGTGGAAATCAGTGTGGCGGTTTCTCAGGAAACTGGGAGTCAACCTCCCTCAGGACCCAGCAATTCCACTCTTGGGAATATACCCTAAAGATTCCCGATCATACTACAAAAGCATTTGTTCTACTATGTTCATAGCAGCACTATTTGTAATAGCCAGAACCTGGAAACAGCCTAGGTGCCCCTCAATAGAAGAATGGTTAATAAAGGTGTGGCACATATACACATTAGAGTTTTACTCAGCGGTAAAAAACAATGACATCTTGAATTTTGCATGCAAATGGATGGAAATAGAAAACGCTTTACTGAGTGAGGTAAGCCAGACCCAAAAAGAGGAACACGGTATGTATTCACTCATAAGTGGATTCTAACCATAATTAAAGGTCTTTGAGCCTATTATTCGTGATCCTAGAGAAGCTAAATAAGAAGATGAACCTGATGAAGATTATTTAGCTATCCACCAGGAGGTAGGAAATAGACAAGAGTCCCAGGTAACCTCGGGTGCATGGGGGGGAGGGAGGGTCGATGGAAGGGGAGAAGGTTAGAGAGAAGGGAGTAGGGGAAGAAAGGGGAAAGCTTGGTGGCCTGGGATGGGGGGGGAGGGAGGAAGGATGAACAAGGGATCAGGGAAGATTATATTTCAACTAAGGGACCCATTTTAGGGTTTACAGGAGACTTGAGTATATATGGGATCCCAGGTCCAAGGAGAGATCCCCCAGATTGCTCTCTGGACAGAGGAGTGGGTGCCTGAATCGGCCATGGCCCATGTCCATACTGATGTATATTTTGCTTATCACCATAGATCCTGCATCTGACGAAGGATGGCGATACAGTCGGAAACCCACATTGCAGCACGGGACTGAGCCCCCCGAGGTCCAAATGAGGAGCAGAAGGAGGAAGAACATGAAAAACGAAGTCAGTACTGCGAGGGATGCCATCACCCACTGATACAAGGGAACGGATCTGATGAGAGTTTACCAAGGCCAGTTGGACTGGGACTGAAAGAGGACGTGATCTAACCAGACTCTCCGAATTTGGCCGGATTCTCTGACTGTGGCTGACCCGAAGTCTTTCTGAAAAGCCATTGACTATGACACTGGGACCTGTTTCCTCTACATATAATGGATTTTGGGGATCCAGTCTGTTTGGACACTCACCTTCCTGGACCTGGAGGGAGGGGAAGGAACTGGAACTTCCCACAGGGCAGGAAACCCTGACCGCCCTGGGGGACGAAGAGGGAGGAGGAGGGGGAGTAGGGGGAGTGGGAGGGTGTTGGGAGGGGGGGTGGAAATGGAAACTTTTATAATTTAATAAAATTTACAAAAAAAAAAAAAAAGAAAAACAAAAAAAAAAAACAAAAAAAAAAAAAAATAAACCCCTTATTTATGTAGCTAACAATGAGGACAAACATTGTTGGGAGAGGGGATGTTGTCTCCTAGAATTGATTTCAGCTGTCATGGGGGCCAAATTTCTATCTATGGAATCCTGTAAAACTAAAATGATGCTTACATTTCAATATTACTGTCTGATATAATTGCAAGTAGTCTCTGAGTATTCAGTAGGGGTTTTTAAAGTTCTTATTTGAAGTTTTGGCCAGGCCAGAACATTGTTAGAAGGTGCTCTATTTCAGCTAACCAAGTTGGAATCATTCTGAGCAGCTGGTACCCGAAACTGATCTTAAAGTAGCACTATCATCATCATGACATCATATCAATCAGGTGGAATCACTGCTGTGTGGCCACATTTTCTTCCCAGTAACTTCTAAGATTACTACAGGATAATATGCTGTTCGTTGTGGAAAATTTAAACATTTTCACATAGACATAAATTGCAATGTTATTTATATGCACTCTTAGTTTTGGTCTTTGATTATTTAGAGATATGCCCAAATACACATTTCCTATTTTCTATTGAAATTTTTGAGTGATTCTTCATGTTTATTCCATTATCCAGAACAGTATGGCTTTTTACAGCAGGCAATATTTTTTAATTTTCCTAGTGATATATGTCCTCAGCAGTGACTGGGAATGACTGGACCATGTTTGACCTGGGGTCTTCTGAGAGGCCCCTCCAAAGGAGTTTTCTGATTCTTTCATGTTGCTTGTCTGTCTTTTGTTGATCTACATTCATTGGTCCTATATCGGCCTTTGACACATTTTCTACATAATCCAAAAGATTGAGACCTTCTATTTTTGCCATGCTCAAAGGCACATTATTTCTAGGAGTGCCTTGTCTACAGTCCCTTCTCAGATATACTATTCTACCATAATTAAAACATTTGGTATTTTGATATCTCCTTATACATTTGAAAATTGCTTATCTTTCCCCAGTGTTAGTATTATGATCAAATATCTCAATGTCCATTGTATGCAGGATCCATTCATTCATTGGTGCTGATCTGACTGCTAAAGTCCCAAGTATCTTTTAGTATTCTGAGCAGACATTTTCAAAAACCAGAGATTCAATAAGTACTTGTCTAGCTTCTGGGTTTGTTAAATCTATTTGACATAGCCTTAGATAATCATAGTAAAAAGTCACCAAAGGGTTCACTTTGGCCTTGTTTATGCCTAATATATGAGGCCTAATAATTTCATAAAGTATTAGGAAATTACTTTCCTAGTTCTTGCATCCTGTTTCACTCATTTAATGCTGTTGTGTGGCATAGGGACAAGATGTGTTCATCATGAATAGCTTGATCCTGTGGGTCAGCATAAATGTCCTCACCAAGAATTTGATCTTGAAAAGTCTCTAATTCTTTGCTTTTCCTTGTTATATAAATTTTTTGCTTCTTCTTGCCAATAGCATTTCCACAGTAGTAGTTGCAGTCCATCTTCCAGGATCATTGAAACTAATTGAAATCTATTATGTGGGGTAACCTTATTGCTGAAAGTCCACGTCTTTACCATTTTCTTAATAAATGGTGAATGCCAGCCATAAGATATTACTTCTTGCTTAATTTATTTTACATAGTTTATACCTATAAATTTCCATCTACATTCTTTTAATCCTTTTGGGCATATAGTACTTGATGATTTGTCAGAGGTGATTACAGGGTAAGTAGCTAAAACCCTTCATATGTCATATCTGACTCTTACAAGTACTGGCGATGTTAAATCCTTTCTTTGTACCTTCTTTCCCTCCTCATCAGCTCCAAAAATTTCCTTAATCATTTCAAATCTTTTTACCACTCTCTTTTGAAAAGCTTGAATCTCTTGACTTATGAATATCTTTCTTTCTTTCTTTTTTTTTTTTTTTTGGATTCTTGAGACAGGATTTCTCTGTAGCTTTGGAGCCTGTCCTAGAACTAACTCTTGTAGACTAGGCTGTCTTCAAACTCATAAAGATCCACCTGCCTCTGCATCCTGAGTGCTGGGATTAAAGGCATGCAACACCACTTGGCTTATAAATATTTCTAATGATTTCATTGAGTCGCTTAGCCTCTGGTCCTCATTCTGCACATATGATTCCAAGGTGTGAAATTTTTCCACTAAGGATAATTTATCATCCTTGGATATCATTTGGGTGGCATGAAGATGGCCTTCTTGGGGGAGATACTCTATCTGCTAACTTATCATAAATTTTTAGCAGATTTTCATTGTCAAATTCAATAATATGCATCCTTTCAGATAATTTCTCAGTACCCTTTGACATGGATTGAATTTTGTCTGTCAAAGTAATGTTATCTTTTCAATGATATTATTTTATTATTTTTTAGCTATCTTTTGATTTTCAATGGTATTAATCCTGTCAGCTAGCTGTTCATTATTAGTCTGTAAAGACTGTATCATTTCTATAAGTTTCTGATTCTTGGCTCTGTTATCAAGCCATTGTCTTAAGGATATAATATGAATAACAAAGCTAAGTCCCAATATCTAGTTAATGTATATATTAGAAAATCTTATAAACTGTGCAGAATACCATTCATTGTATAAGGGAAAAAGTTATTAAATTCCTGGATGGTAATATTCAGCCATTATATAACTTTCGAATTTATATTTTTATTTATTATTCAAGAAAAGTTACCCCCATTATGAGATTTCAGGAAATTGTTATTGGTATAACAATCTTTATTGCTCAGCATGTGTCACAGTCGCAGCAGCATAGTGGAGAGACACGACCAGCAATAGCATGAGAAGTCCCTCTCAGTTCCATATTGGTGCCTGATTAATACTGACAAATATGCTTTACTTGTCAAATTAAAAGAAATTAAATTGATTCGGTACACAGAGAGAGATTTTCGGTGACCAGAATACCAAGAACCCAGAGTTCACAAGCCAGGGACACAAACCGGAAGCTGTGAAAGTCACTGAGTGGCAGGGAAAGTGGCAGGGTGGGGGAAGCTCATACAAGTCCAGGAAATTGCCAAGTTCCACCACAGTAGGCCCACCATACAGGTAGCTCTGCTGCAGCAGGTTTTTGGCAAAACAAAAAACAAACAAACAAACAAAAAAAACACTTAGTAGGTGAAGTCAAGTCAGGCAGGTGAGTACGGGACCGTCTAGGCAACGGACCAGACCTTTTTGACTGGACTGGTATGCATGGAGTTGGGATTCACGTGGGTGCAAAATGTAGACTGACAATATAAAGTAGTCCAATACTATCTCAGAATTGAGTATAATAAAGGGTTCTTTATTTAGGAATAGACTCACAGATCACAGTCTTCTTTACAAGCAGGGGACAGGAACCAAATCCAACAGCTGAGAGAGACTGCACACGCGCAAGCTTTATGTCTGCATATATAGTATAAGAGACCATGTTCATGTGGGCTGATATCTTAGAGGCTGTTGGCTGAATGAGTTTTCACAGCAATTCTGTTTATTTTAATTTTTCCCTGAATTTTCTACCTTTGAGGGATGACATATTACAAGCAGTAAACATTTTCCCAATCACTTAGTTTAAGCACAGTTACATATTTGTAAGAACCTGCGTTCTTTAAATTTGTGGAGTGGAAATCATTATGAAAAATATTGGAAGTTGTTTGCACTGGAGTAGTGGGTCATACATTACAACACCTCGTTATGGATCCTCACACTAACTACATGCATAACCTTTAAGCAGTGCTATCATAGATTACTAGTTAGAAGTAGTGTCAGGTGTTTATTTCAGTATAGAATCATAGAAATACCTATTTCTAAAAATAGCCCAATATAAAATACATAATGCATTTCTGTTTTGGATGCATTGAGGAAGTCTTTATTTTAGTTTTTCAATTTGATTCTATAATATTGACTGTAATAGGTAGTATTTACTAAATACAGGTACGGATCAGAACAGATTTGCTGATCATTATAACACATAACAATTATTCAACACATGGCTAAAAAAGGTTTTCAATTTTCGCTATGCATGTTTTACTTTTTTTAAAAATATTAATCCTATTGGTGAGACTACTATGCTTTATTTTTTCTATTTCCTTGATGAGATAGTCAGTACTAAGAAACCCAAAACCCTTGAATAAACTCATACATCTTACAAAGCATAGAATATAAACCCAATTCGTTCTACCTTTGGAATCAATCCTCCATGCCAAACAGATAAAAAAAAAAACAGCAAATAATCAGATGCCATTACAAGTATTATCTGATCAATCTCTAGCTTTTACTCCATCCCATGATTTATAAACCTGGCATCAATATTCTTATATCTTATACACAGTAAAAAATAAAGATGTTTAGAATATATTGGTAATAAAAGTTTGTCCTTGTTGCTGTTTTAACCAAAACCATTAAAGATACACCACAATATCACAAGCTCACATGAAAGTATTGGAGGAGTTATGTCAAAACCTGTATTGATTATTGATTAATAATAAACATAAAGAGATGTGTACATTATCACATTAGCGCCTTGATGCTCCACTAGCAAATCTGTGACTCTTCATATTGATTATAATAAATATGGAGATAAATAGATTTGTGGTCATGTCAGGACTCATAAAAAAGTAATGTAAACTTTTCTATACTAAGCTGTAATATTAGGAAATTATGGATAAAAAGGCTATGAATTGAAATAGAGGAAGGAGGGGTATATAGGAGGGGTTGGAGGGAAGAAGGGAAGGAGAAGAAAGAATGATGAAATTGCAATCTCAAAAATAAAATAATTTTAAATCATAGACTAGTAATTATTTTGCTTATTGACATTAAAACAAAACTCCAAGCAATATGAGCTTACCATACTAATCCTTAATTGTATTTTTTCAATAGTTTAGAATTTAATTTTGCTTAATTTTGTGAGACACAGCATATGGGCTTTTCAATGCATTCTTTGTAAGCTGAGGAAAAAATAGAAGAGCTAAAAATTTTATTTAAAACACAACTCATTATTAAATGTATGCATGGTTTTCTCTAAAAACTTTGATTTTATATTAAGTTTCTGTAGAACTTATTTGGATCCTTTTTTGTTGTAAATATTTATTTCATTTTTAATTGTAAACAGCCTGAAGCCAATTTACATTTATTAATGTTTTGTTTTCTTGTTAGTCCTTACACAACGTTATAAATCTGTTAACAGATTATGATAATTCTTTTGCTTTTCCACAAATATCTCCTAATGTTAGGTATTACTTCTTATGCTTCAAACATGAATGAGTGATTGAATGTCTTCAGTCTCTTCAGTAATTCAGGTACTTTGTAATATATAAAATATGGCATTTGCTAAAAATAATTTGCTTTTTAGTATTATCAAGGAGTTAATGCTTCAAACGTAAATGGTCCTTTGGTTTGAGGAACCTAGTATAACTAAGAAGTAAGCCTATCCTTGAAATGTATAGCTGTCTTCTGGAATTAGTAGGCTCATGTCTCAGCAAATGTAATCTCTTCTAAATTCCTTTCTGAATCTGAATAAAAACCTTGAGGTTATGCTGTTGTTGTTGTTGTTGTTTTTAATAATATCATGGGCTACTCCTCACTTACTTATCTGAAACTCTAAAAGGCACTTTGTTTAGCTGACGGGATTTTCATGCAATCCCCAAGTTTCTGACTAATCATCAACCTTCCACATAAATCATATCCAGATGCACCCAGTAATGCAAAGACAATCCTGCACTGTGAAAGAAATCTAACAAGGAAGAGGAAATACACAATTTTGGTGTGGTAAACCACATAATAATGGTATTTCATGCCATTGTATCTTGCCAGTTCCTTCCTATGACATATCATACATTAATACTGCAAGTTCCAAAACACATAGAAATAGTAGTAAGTCCATTTGAGGCCATTTTCAACAGTTCAGTAGTTTGGAACTTTAATTTGATTGCTTAAAGAAAGACATAATCTTTACTGTGCTCCCCTGTTTTGTTTATTCCTATAGACTGAATATGCTCAATAATCACTAAAATCTAAAAGAGGTAAATACATTCCTAAGATTATAAGAGTGTTAAGGAGAGCCTACGAAATGATTTTCTTCAGTATCTGAAATAGGCAAATTGTTTCGTCTATCATCAAGAAAGATAGAATGATACTAAACCTATCATCTGTCCTTGGAATCTTTAAATTCTGTGGATAGCATTACACACAGCCATTTTTAAGGTGGCTGTATATTTTAAGCCACCTTAAAAATAGGCTTAAAATATACAGCTAAATTGTTCAAATATAATGTGAGAATTTTATTTAGAAGAAAAGAAATTGCTGTTTTAAGCGGATCTAATATAACTACAGTTCTTGGTTTATTACTCAAGTATGACTCTAAAGAATGGTGATAATCTTCTGAAATACTTTTCCAGACAATAGGAACTAAATAAATGTGGGCTTTTTTTTTCTTCTGGAGGAAATCTACAAACTGTTCAAGAATCAGTGTAAGTATTTTTAAATGGTTTGCTGTCAGAGTTTTGTTTAATTAATATGAAAAAATATATGAATGTATCATCATCTAAATGTGCTTAATAGTTCTCTGGGATAGTTTTCATAATCAATATTAAATTTCTTATAAATAAAAAAGCCATGGTATGAAAATTGCAGAAAGAATCATCAAGTTATATGCTCATGAATAACACTGTTTCTCTTGAGCAATGAGCCTCCCACAGCATTGATTGTGTCTCGGCAAAAATAACTCATCACAGAATACTACACACTTGCCAAGAATGTTTTCATAGCCTTTGGAAATGGAGTACTTAATAACTAGACTCATTAAGGCTAATGGTAAATCAGTGAGATTAAATATTTCTATAAATCATTTCATTAATAAAACACCGGGCACATTAAAGAACTATTGAACTGTTAAGCTACAATATTTCAGAATCAACATTTTATAAACATTTCAATTAGCACAGGTTGAAATTTCCACAGAAGACACTATACACCAATTCCACAGGGTAGCAGAGTATCCATTGGCCATATGAATAACATCAGGACAAATGCAATTTTTTTAGGGTATAGGAGCACAGAGCAACATTTTATACAAATGTAATGGATCTTACATAAAAGATTATGTACTGCAAATCGTTGTGTTTAAGGGTATATGTAGATCTATATATCTACAAACACTTTCTGTCTCTTGCTGCTTTCAAGGTTCGTCAAAAAGTTTACTGGAATTCTCTGTCAGGAGCTCACTGTAATTTTATTATTACGTTTAGATTAATCATGGTCAACTTGAAAGATATGTGATCAGATTAAAGGAGGAAATAGTTGAACCTAAAAGGGACATAATGGCTTACAATAGCCTCACCCAGAATGTTCTGCATACATAAGAGATGAAAAACAGCAAAGAGAATATTGTACACAGGCACAAAACGGAATGATCAAGAAGTATATCACATGTCAAATTATAAGGTTTGGGGGGTATCTCTTATTGGAAACCCCTGCTTTATGTATCCAGCTTTTAATTTCGATATTTAACTGACTCCCGAGTTCATGTAAATTTCTGGTTGCATGCATATGTATATTTTTTAAAGCCTTCCACTGTACATTTTGATGAACGGCTGGGGAGGGGGGCATAATCAGCGGGTAGAGTTAATTTTACCCTCAAGCCACAGTCTCCGCTCCAGTTCTGAAAGCTGTAATTTGCCAGGGACTGCATATTAGCTTAGGGGACGTGGGGAGCCAAAGCATAAGAAAAACAGCCAATCTCCTGGCAGAGATGGGAAACAAAAGAGCCCAGGATTCAGAGAAGCTGAGTAAACATCTAAATTCAAATCCCTTGTTTGCTATAATGTTTTCTGTGCTGGGAAAGGAGTCTGCACAGCTTGCATTCTGCATCTCAGAGAAAAGGATCCAGGTAACTTTTTGCCAGTCTTATGCTTGTTCTGGCCTTTGGGAACTCAGGTCTCTGAAGTTTTCTCATTTCAAAGTGTATGGTGGGGCTTTTGTTAATTAACGCAGGTCTCTTTCCTGGGAGAAATGAGAGAACAGACACTTTTAAAAGTGACTTAAAAAAAATTATAGTTCTGGGGGAAAAAATTCTGTAAGTGTAGTTTCAACAAAAAGTGGGGTATGTTTTTGGTTTTTTTGTTTTTGTTTTTGTTTTTGTTTTGTTTTGTTTTGCTATTGCTGTTGCTCTTTGTTTTCTTTCTTTTCTTTTCTTAATTTTTTTTTCGTTGTATCTGTTTTCGATCAGAACAGCTTAGGGTGTTAGCCTGTGGGAGCAAGGGCCTGGTTCCCTGTCTCGCTCAGGAGGTAATAACTCCGACAAATTCTACCTTCAAGACCAGTGGACCTGACCCACTAAACACGAAGTCCAAACATGATGACTGTCATGTTCTGAAAGGTCAGCAACTCAGGAACGTTCTTCAGGAGGGTTTGCCTGGGGAGGAATAAACGGAAAGGGCCATGGAAGAGCATGATGTGGACATAGGTTTCCCGGTTTCCAGAATTCCAGCTGAAGCTATTCCTCAGTCCACAGCCAAGGCTCTCCCAAATGGGCCCCATAAGTCAGAGGCAAACGAAGATGTTTGCTGTTGCCAATGTAGTGTTGCACTGCAGTGGATAACCAAATGCCACCCACTTACGAAACCTAAAATTTTCTAATAAAATCATTGAATCAATTTTCTTCCCTTTATCTAACAGAATACATTCCTTGAGTTTTTAGAGAAGAATCATAGCCATGGAAAGAGAATCAAACAAATAAACTTTAACTAAATGAATATTACCACACTGACATTTGGACTAAATTAATAAATTTTAAGGCAGGAAAAAAGTTTCAACATCAATCCTTTAAAAAGAAACCTAGGGAGAAGAAAATGGCTTATAGGGGAAGAGTTTTGACTGCCTGCTGTGGTGTGACACCCCACATCCCACCCCCACCCCCACATAAATTAGCAGAGAAGAAAGAGCTCCAAAAAAAATTCCTTGACATCTACACACACCATGCTGTTCACTCCTATATGTACATACATCATATACATACATGATAAAAGTACATTTTATAATTTAGACAACAAACCTAAAACTATTGTCCTTAATATATAAAATATTTTTAGCAAATTTCCCCCATTAGCTAAGTTTTAATGTTTTGTAATAAGATCAAAAGTTTAATACATTTGATATCTAAAGCAACGATTTTATAACAATTATTTGTATATTTCAGTGTGTGTCTTTATCTGTTAAGAAAATAGAAGATATATGACATTATTCTTTATATTAATTGGAAATATTTTAGCTTAATGAACTGAATATTGCAAATGGATTGTTGAAGGATTAATCCTTTTTTTTTCTGTCATATTGACTGTGTACACTGTATTTCTATGTGGACCAAAATTCTTAGGAGAAGGAAAAACTTGTAACAGATCAAAAGTATTTTGTGCTAGATACATTTAGCTGAAAATATACTAAGGGTAGATTATGAGATTTCAAACTTGTCTTTTAAAAATGAGGATATAAATTGGTGTGCTTCATTATGGCATTTTCACGTGCATTTTTATTACATTTGTTCTCATTCTTTGGTTGTTCTTATTTTCTCCTCTTTCTAGGACACTCCTTTCTTTCACACAGCCTTCCACTCCATTGTCAAGGCACAAGCACTACAGTAACCTTGTGCAACAGAGACTAGAAGAGAGTGTATACTTGAAGGCTTTGTTTGCACCTTGATGCGTAATCTAGTCAATAATCACTTATTAATGACTACCTAACATGTGGTAGCATTTCAAAACCTATCATCCATTATAAAGCCTTAGTTTTGTAGTAAATATATATCATTTTCATGAATAAAAGATGTTCTTTAGTAAAATATTTTAAGCAAAATTCTTTTTTAAAAATATAATATTAATCAATAATCTAGATTAGTTCATTAGAAAGGAAAGACCCTAATCAGTAGCAATATGACATTATTTTTGCCATTTTTTGCTTAGAAGTATTAATCACACTCAAACATTATAAACTAACTTCCTCGGGGCAAAGACTGATCCTTTTGATTTTGGTGGTTAGATTTACTAGAAATAATCTCCATTTCTTCTACTACAAAATAAGTTTAACAGCTCCTTGTGAAGTTGCTCTGAGGGTTACACGGGTTAGCACTTTCAAAGCACTTAAGACAGTTTCTGGGAAATAGCAAAACTTCCATAAATACTGTCTCCCGTCATTTCTGCTATTATTTGCATGTATCTATTGCAGTCAGGGTTATCCTAACCCATCAGTGGAGCTGCCCCTCATCTCAGGAGCCTGCATGTAGGATATTCATAAACTCCTTTCCTAATTTACGTTTTGGGCTGAAATTCTTTCTGAAATAGTAAGATGATCTTGAAGGGACATTTTCTGATAGCTGAGAATTTCAACTACAGTCCAGTCAGTTGAAAACAGCAGGTACTAAATATAACCCTTATTCAATATAAAGTAAGCAAGTAAGACATTCACTGTAGGATTTGGAGAGATATGACCAAAATCATTGAACAAACATTAGCACAACTGGGAATCATGAATAACTTTAGGGCACTGAAGGACAGTGAGTCCTGAATAGGGGTTTTGCTTTCATTCTTTTGGGACCAGTAGGAAAGAGATACCCTCTGACGAGCCGTGCAGAAACAGTAGAGTGAGTCAAGAAACTGGAAAAGCACAGGAAGCACTGGCTAGTCTGCTATTGCTAACTCCGTGAGAGACAGATCACATTGGTAATCTAATTTTATAGATGATATGACTCTACTCTTGATTTTGATGGGAGCAGGGGTAAATAGAATAGATGCAAACAAAAGCTTTTTGACTGAGAAAAACAGTCATTACTAAGGCACTTTGTTCTCTTCTTTGGCGTCTCAGAAAGCCAAAAGCTTACTTCTTGTAAGCCACTGGTATACTTGCCTAAATTCCAAATAGCCACAGATAAAATTATGAAGACGGCTCAAGAACAGCTGAGATGACTCTAGGCAAAAAGTGTTTGATATTCCAATAAAACGTGCCTAATGATTTTCAATGTAAAGTGAATGGTGGCCATCAAAACACAACTGAGCACTTCTAAACCCCACAAATGTGCGTCCAAACCTGTGCGATCCCCAAAGCCCATGGAATAACCTTGAAAAAGATTAGAGAAGACTAAGTAACAAGCAAACACCAATTATTTGTCCTTCAGTAGGAAATAGAATGGCTTAACTTTATTTGCTCATTCATTCACTTATTCTTAACAGTCTTACTGTGCTGATAACTTTTACTCAGGAGACAAAAAGCACAAACTTATGAGACAGCAGAAGACGATCCAGTATTTGATTATATTGCATGCCGTTCAAGTTTAAGTAAATGCACCTACTATTTTAATAACTACTTATGTGCTGAAAAACTTCAGACTTCTCTCAGCACTTTTTAAATTTTCCTATTACAAAGCACGTATTTCTTTCATTCAAGTTCCTTTTTAAAATGGTAAATGATTACATATATTTCCTCATATTAATGGAGTAACAAGTAGTTTTTCAATACACACACACATATGTAAATGTATTGGGGAAAATGGTGAAATGTTTTAGTTGGGTTATACGTACATATTAATTTAAACAATATATTACATCTTTACATTAGAATATTGTAAGGTCTCAAGGCTTTCTGAGAAACATATGGCATGGCTGCTCTTTCTAATAGTCCTGCTGAGCCACACGGCACCAGGACTTCCTTTTCCTTTCAATCTCATTGCTATAAATTAGTAGTCATTAACAGCTTCCTCTTGAACTCTCCCCCTTTCCTAATCACACCAACTGGGATAAATGCCATTCCTTTTTTCTACTCCCATGAGACCCACATTTTTGGGTTCTCTACACTAATGAGATAATGTGGTACCTAAAGTTCCCTTAAATGTGACTCATTTTCCTAAACATAATTGTTGAAATCCTCCCTTATAGTCAATGACAGAACTTAGCCTGTTTTGGTAAATAGTATCCCATGGTGTATGTTTTCAGTACCAGACATGAAGTCTTTCTTATTGATTGACCTTCAGTCCTTTTAGATGACTGTTGATTACCCCCTAAATGTATATAGGTGCTGCTCTTGTTTTCAGAATATCTTGTCATGGTGCTCATTTCTGTGAACATATCATATCATATCATACACAATATAACATATCAAATTAAAATTGGATAGGATTATTGATTGCTTTCCCCCTTGGTAACTTGAGTATTTCCCCCTAAAACTATAAATACTAGACCTCAGGGTGAAAGTCTTCAGGTCAAATGCAGCTAGATTTCACCAGGTCTTTTTCCAGAAGTATGTGGTGTCTTCTTTTTTCCTATAAACAAATTAAACATGTTTCTTTGGGAATCCTGGATCCCCTAAATGGACTAAACTAAAGGACGTTTTCCATGCCTGGCACTGATGTTCTTGCTTGTTTTTAATGGGGTGGGGAGTGTCACCCAAGGATGTTCTACTATCACTCTTTCAGGGTTTCTGTCCCACAGTCCCCTCTTCTGTCGTGGCCCCTTCTTGATTTCCCATTAACTGCAATTATTCCAGGTTCAAGTTAGTGGGCAATGTTGCCATTTCTCTTTCTTGATGGTTGAAGATTGCTATAGTAAATGTGTGTGCAGCTGTCACTTCAGCGCACCTACTTCATCATTTTTGGACATAAAGAGGAACACACTTATTAGAGCACATGATAGTGTCTTTAATTTTAAAGAAACACTACCCATTTACGTAAGAGTTGTGCTAGTTTGTGTTCTTGCAAGCAGTGTGAACATATTTCTACTTCTTCATCTTTGCAATACCTGTGATTTTAGTCTCTCTTATTTTGATTTATTAGTGAGTATATAGCAGTTGTAGAAATTGTTGTGTTCTCTTATGTCATTTTTATGTAGATTACTGGGGTTAATTGATTTATTTATCCCCTCTATT
Organism: Myodes glareolus; assembly: GCF_982192425.1. Classification (NCBI taxonomy): domain Eukaryota; kingdom Metazoa; phylum Chordata; class Mammalia; order Rodentia; family Cricetidae; genus Myodes; species Myodes glareolus. Next base: position 41,160,756 of record NC_142026.1, on the reverse strand, counting down.
AACCATGCAAATGTCCCATTGAGACACCCTTCCTATTCCCTTGTAATTACCCATTCACAATCTTAACTTTTAAATTGTAGGTTTAAATTAGCATACAAAATACGGATTTCATGCTTTTTTCCAACGGTTCTCTTCTTCCATGCTTCCCTCCTACACCTCTCCCTTCTGTTTTGATTCCCTAAAAGGTTATCTCTTCTTTTCCCCTGTAACCACTTTCAGTTTCCATGTTACATTCATTTGAATACTTGCTTGTTTTGCAACCTCAACCCTCTCTCAAGGCTTCTTTTTCCCTTATTGTCATCTCTTTTTAGTTTTATGACTTATACCTTCATTCACCAAAGGAAAAATATATTTGCAAATATGTGTCTGCCTATGATGATTGTCAGTCAAACTGAAATGAGGCCAGTCTAATTAATTAGTTTTAATTTACATTCTCTAATAATCTAATACATTTGATTTGTATATGCTTGTTGAACATTTCTATGCTGTCCTTTGAAAGTATCTGTTTTGGCTTATTCTTTTAAAATATGGATTTCTTGGTTTGGTTAAATACTGAATAGCTTTCATTTCTCTATGTATTTGACAAGTTAATACTCGGTTTATTATAGTACTCTCAAATATTTGGTATATTCTGTACTTCGTCGTAATTTACGCTGTTGACTATTTCTTCTGTTATGTGAAAGCATTTGATAAATCTTTACGTTTTGCATTAACTTGTTATTTTCATATCTTTACTGTCTATGGTATACTTTCGTAGTCTCATTATATCCTCAGGAAATTTGTACTTATCTTTTAGAAGACAAACAAGACGGATTGTATTTCTTTAGATAACAAAACCACAATCATTTCTTTAATGTATCTCATCATTTAAAGCATGTAGAGCTACTGATTTCTAGAAGCATCCCTAACCCATCTGACCCTACCCCAGTACTTATAAATTATAGATGATTATTTCTCCATGTAGATATAAAAACCAGCACAGAAGAAAGTAAGTAACTTCTCTAAGGGCAGTGAACCAGTGGCAGGAAGTAAACCAAGTTAGTCGGGCTCCAGCCATTCCTCTCTTTTACTGATCATTTTCCGCATGTACTGAGTTTGTTTATTTATTAAATGCTGAATCAATTGAGTGCCTACTTTTCCTTAACTGCCTCAATCATATGCAGCAATCTTGAATCATTTGACAGACAATGAATCCTCATTAAGATAAATCAGTAAATCTGGAAAAGATGGAGAATATCAGGCATTTATTTATCCATCTTCTCAGTAAATCCTCAGTTCTACCAAGTGGGCTGAGTGTGAAATACTAAAGCACAGAATTTCCTTAAAAGCAAACATTTGGCAGAAAATCATGTGCTTGCACCAGTACAAAACTGTAAGACAAATGCTGAAAGGATTATAAACCAAACACTATGGATGAAATAATAATGTAAAAAAGAAGTTGAGACCTGGCGGGAAAAGATAGTATAAGACATATTAGAACTGATTAGAAAATAAAATAAGAAATAGTCTTCAAGGCTAGGGACTATACTGACTAATTAAAATGAAAACTCTCATCAGTTAATCAGTACACAGTTATCTAGTTTCTATTGTAAGGGAAAAAAGACAGTAATAAAAAAAATAACCACACCTTTCTTAAAATATATTTTACAAATGGCACCACTGACTTAAGAGGAAAGAATTACAAAACTAAACTATACTGTACATATTATTGATTGAGTTGATGATAGCACAAACATGGTTACGAAACATTTTGCTGATGGTTACCTCTATGTTTAAAAATTTTAAATTACTGTGCTTAAGAGAAATATAAAGCAAAAAAAGACTTCCAAATGTTAAGGGTTGCTTAAGGGTTAAATTTTGAAATTGTCTGGTCTTGTAGGAAATAGATAAAATCTCTGTTTCTGCTTGTGCAAACAAAAGCATGCATTGAGTGAGATGACCTTCTGTTTGCTTTAAGACAAATGGATGGAACTAAAAATAAATCATCCTGAGTGTGATAATCCAGACAAGCATGGTATATTCATACTCATAAGTGGTTATTAGCTGTAGAGTAAAGGAGAACCATGCTGTAATCTACAGATGCAGGGAGGCTAGGTAAAAAGGAGGGTCAAAGCAGGAATGCATGGATTTCCCCGGGGAAGGGAGTCCTGGGTGGACTAGAGGCAGGGAGATATGGGATCATGAGGCATCCAGGTTTGGGGTGGATGGAGGGGGAGAGCACGGAAAAAGATGACAGAAAGGGGTGGCATTTTTGACTCATATAGAAACTGGTGTGAGGGAGGCTCCCATGAATCTACAAGGACGATCCCAGCTAAGACTCCTAGCAATGGTGGATACATAGTATGATCTGGACATCTCTTGTACGTAGATTAGTGACTACCCCAATTGTCATCAAGAGCCTTCTTCCAGTAATTGAAGGACACAGATGCAGAGACTCATACCAAACATTAGGCCAAGCTCAGAGAATCCTGCTGAAGATAGGGAGGAATGATTGTAAGAGCCAGAAGGGTCAAGGGCATCAAAAGAAAACCTATGGAAGCAACTACTTCAGCTCAAAGACACTCACAGAGTCTGAACCAACAACCGTAGAGCCTGCATGGGGATGATCTAGGTCTCTACATATATCTGACAGTTTTGTAGCTTGGTCTTCTTTGTGAGACCTAACAGTAGGAGCAGAGCCAATCCTTAACACTTTGATTGACTCTTGGGAACCTGTTCTTCATGATTTTCCTGTCCAGCCTTAAAGCAAGGGGAGGTGCTTAGTCTTACTGCAATTTGATATGACATGCTTTCTTGATGCTTAGGGGAGGCAGGCATACCCTTTTCTAAACAGAAATGGAGAAGTGGATTGAGGGAGGTAGAGGAGTGGTGGGAGGAGGGGATGAGAGGAGGGCATAAAAGGAAACTGTGTTTGAAATGTAAAATAAATAATGATAGATTCTAAGAAGAGGCAACAGAAAACATGAGAGGTGTAGGTAAGGATCCTGGTTGTCTGAATAGCACATTTTTGGACTTGTGGAAAATCTGCACACAGTGTGAACTCCCAAGGTGGAGGGATATTGGGACACCACTAGCCCTTGTTGGAAAAGCTGAGATGGAAATTAGATTCAGGTGAATTAAAGAAGCTGCCAAATGCTTGTTTTTGTCGGGTTCTTCCCTTGCTGTAATGGATATTCTGGTTTTCTTTACATTCTTTCTGTCTTTCATTTTCTTTTCTTTTCTTTCTTTTCTTTGACAAGGATTCTCTGTGTAGCTTTGGAGACTGTCCTGGCACTAGCATTGTAGACCAGACTGGTCTCCAACTCACTAAGATCCTCCTGCCTCTGACTCCTGGGAGCTGGCATTAAAGGTGTGCACCACCACAGCATGGCAAATATTTTTTTTTTTAAGGTACTGTTTAATGGATCTGTGTTTCCTCATGAATACATAAGTTTGTTGCAGTGTGGAAGCCAGGAGCCTGGTTGGAGCAAAGGAATAGTGTGGAAGCTTTGCATATAAGCGCCACATGCGTGGGGCATGTCTCAGCTCCTTCCTGAAGCATTCTCAGTCTATAAACAGGGCTCAAAAAGATTTTGTTTTTGTTTTTATCCATATATATATATATATATGTATATATATATATATATATATATATATATATATATATATATATAGGCCTTCTTTGATCTCAGCTAACTCTGGTCCATCCCCTTCATCACTTGATTCAGTTTTATCAGAATTTAGGAGTCCTTTAGGTAAGGTAATGATGATATTAAAATATTATCTTAACTCTTCTATTTCAGTGAAAAGCTGACTCTGGAGTTCGATTGTGGTTCCTACTCCTCTGGACTCAAACATGCTTGTTTAAATGTTTTCTCCAAAATCTATGTCCTGTGACATTCATGACACCTGACTATGTAACAGAAAGGAGAGAAAAATCAAAACTAAGGAATAGACTGTTCTCCATGGGGGTTATTGTCACTCATCTCATACTTCTTTTGTTTTCATTTAATTCTCTTATAATTTTGAAGAATTATGAATCATCTTTCAAGATCAGTAAGACTATTAAGTAAACTTTATGTACCTCAGGATTTGTAAGTTTACTGGGCATAGTTAAATATCTGTGAAATCTGTAAAAATTTAACTCAAAACTTATAGCAAGAGAGTTGATGGTTGAAAATCTATGCATAGCTAATCTTAGCCTACTGCAGCATACTGTATGTGTCTCATGGATTCAACTCCTGTTTTAAAAGGAATGTGTGCTTTTAAATTTAAATAAAAATGTCTCCAAAAACTTTGGATTGGGATTGATTGCTTTGTGATGATTCTTGTGCTGTTAATAAGAATAATAGATAAGGACAAAATCCTAAAAACAAAGTTTATTCAAAAATTGGAAAACAACACTAAAAGAATATGATGATTAAAAATGTAATATTTTTATTCCTAAATCAAAACAACATAATTAGGTTTTGTTTACTCTATTCAATTGCTTTTTTAAAAAATGACTAAAGAAATGTTCTTCTGGGTGTCAGTTTTATCTCAGGTCATGACTTAAACCAAAATGTTTGTCCTTAAATGTTCTCAAAATTAATGGGTCTACAAGTCAATGATTTGCTATATGTAGAGATATTTTCTAGTAGTTTTTCAAATTCTAGTTTTCACTTTCGATAGAGGGCTTTGAAAGTTACCATACATAGTATATATATATAATACATCATATATATGTATGCATATATGTATATATAATACAACATATATATGGACAGTGGGAAATGTATTAATGCCTTTAACTCACAAAATAATTTTTTGATCCAAAAATTTCAATATGATTCAAAGGCATGGGTCTACTTCTTTTTCTACAATGTGGATTTCTATGATGATTGCAAATAGTGAGAATGCTAATAATAGCTAGAAATTGTATCTCATTTTGCAAACTTTAAATTCATGTAAGTTCATAAAAATTCAGAGAATTATGTCTTGGATTTATCTGTCACAGTTCAAATGAACTCCAGATAAGCCCTCTTGTCAATCAGCAGCCTAAACTTCCCCACTTGCTGCTTATTCCTGAGGGGGAAGCTCTAAATAAAAGATTTTCCTTTAAGTTCTTAAACTTTAACTTCTGTTCCTAGTCTGTAAATGTCTCAGTGGATTTCCACTCAGCTGACAGACACTAAACATGAATCAGCTGTGAACTACAAACTATTCTATATGCCTCTGAGACCTGGATTGGCTGAAAGCTGATAGAAACCAGTCTACCTAGTATGCCTGTTCCCTGTCTCTTCAGGCTTGGTCAGCAAACCTTATGCTTTTTATGCATGCACCCCACAGTTTGAACCCTCAACCCTTGGCCTTTGACTATCATCCCAACCTTCCTGGGCCCTGAAGAAAACATCTTAGCTGATTAGCAGTTTCAGAGAGGGTACATTGTCCCTTAACCTCGACAAAAGACTAGAATCTTAGGTATAAAGATACTGGGATGCTACAGGAAGGACTCACGCCTTGTCATGCCTGTCCTACTGTCAATGTATACAGCATCACCACTGGATACATTACTCTAGAAGTTAACTCGAGTTGGGAAATAAACAGGCTAGCTAAGAGATACCACAATTATATTTTTATTCATCATGAGGGGAAAACTCACGAAACAGATGCGAGAAGTCCAAGCTCAGCTGTACTACTAGGAAAAGAGAGAGCTCACCTGGGGAGTGCTGTTTTACTGCGGGTCCCAGAAAACCACACCCTAACTTGGTCCCATCTCTTAAAGATAATTGGTTAACAAGGCTTCCACATTACATCCCCCTTTTGTCTAAACAAGAGTGATCCAAACCCAATACAAAACTGTATACAATAGAAAAGATATCAAGTATAAAATTACAAACAACATAAACAATATTAAGCAAGGAATACATAATACATGTTTTAATAAACATTCTATTCCAAAGAGTTTAAGTCTAGCATCGGAAATAGGCTTGGCTAAATTATAAGAGGAAGGTAACTATGACTATTTAATCTCGAAAGCCTGAGAAGGGAGATAGTATTACATGAGTCGAGCAGTATATGACGGAGACAATTAGCTACATGAGCAATCACCTAAAGTCTCATTTGCAATGTTGAAGCAACCCACTTTGGTTAAGGACTAGCGTAACTAAAAGACCATTTTCAGAGGCAAGGAATTTTTAGAACCATCTTACCCTGTCTTGGCAAGGTTTGGCAGTCCGTTTCCTCATATTCTGCTTATCCAGGATATGAGGAAATATGATATATAGAATATCATATACTTTTGTCAGTGGTTGAGGCATGGGCAGTTCCTTTCCCAAAGACCAGTTGTGGCAAAAAGAAACAAAGAAGCAAACTCTGAGTGGAGTGTCTTTGGTGTTCAACATTCTCTCAGTAATAGATTGGTGATATAAGGAAGAGCAATCATGTCTCATGTCAACAGAATGCTAAGTTATTTAAATTCCATGTCCTACAGATCCTTCAAATGGTTGAAGATTACCTATGTAGGCAGAATACAATCTCTATGTATCTAAAGAACCTAATTAATCTGACTATATGTATGACAACATGAATAACTATGGACCTTTAATATTTAAAACATGTATAATGTTAAGACTAAGACTTCATGTCAGAATATTAAATAATCTGTAAACAAATGTGCAGCAAATGAGGACAATGACCTCAATGTAAACAATGTGTAAGTATCTTGATCAGAGGTAAGAATTATATATAAAACAATACAAAACTATATCCCAAAAGATGTATCAATATACAAAATGTCCTAAACAGAGGTAAAAACATGTATGTATACAATCTTACAGAATAACATTGCATAGGTATACAGATATTGTAAACAGAAATAATAATATAATTTTAACTTGTATCAATATACAAAAACTATACAATGTAAATTATTCACAAATAATAGCTCACAAGTATTCACGCTATTACCCACTATTATTATCCTTCTTTTATTTCTGAACCTACATAGTTTTCACCACAACCCTCTACCTTATACAAGTAATAATCAACAACCCCTAAATAGTGTTTCCAACCCTGAGGACAAACGTTTTTGGGACAGGGGACATCGTCATTTAGAACTGATTCCCGCTGTCATGGGGGGGGGTGGTTGATTTATGAGATCCTACAAAAGTAAACTGATGGTTAAGTTTTAAGATTACTGTCTAGTATATTTGCAAACTATTTCCAAGCAGTCAATAAGGTTTTTTCCAAAGTTTTTATTTGGAGTTCTGGCCAGTATGTCATGAGAAGGTGCATCATTCCAGCAGCTGGTACTCAAACACTGGACATGTAGTAGTGCTATCAGCATCATGAAGTCATCTCTACCAGGTGCAGTTGTTGCAGTGGGGCCCTATCTTCTTACTGGAAGCTTTAAAGATTACTGCAGAAAAAAAGATCTGCAGGAAACTATATTTTTTTAACATTGAAAACTTAAATGTTTTTATATGAATATACATTCAATGAAGAATATGATATAGACAAAATAGACATGGAGAAAGTAAAAATTTTCCTAAGTCTTCCTTCTGTCTCATACCAGATGACTCCTGACATGAGACTGAAACTATGAATGTTCCTTTTAACAACACGCTTGGATTTATAGGAGTACAGAGCCATTGTTCAACTCCAAAACCAGGTCTCTCTCTCTCTCTCTCCATCTCTCTCTCTCTCTCTCTCTCTCTCTCTCTCTCTCTCTCCATATCTATCTATCTATCTCTCTCTCTCTCTCTCTCTCTCTCTCTCTCTCTCTATATATATATATATATATATATATATATATATATATATATATATATATATACACAACTCTACCTGGTAGAGATGATTTCCTGATGCTGATAGTACTACTACATGTCCAGTGTTTGGGTATGGTTTACTTACCACCTGTATGGTTGTCAGCATTGTCGGTGAGCTGTAATTTCTCTTTCTCAAGAATTTTCTCTTTCATCAAAGAGAATCTTTATTAATTTTTATGGTATCCATAGTTTATCTTCTCCTGTGGAAACAAGAGCAAAACCCCTTCCCCAATGTAGAACATCTCCTGGTTACCATTGTGAGGTCAAAACATCCTGGAAATACCCTGATTGTTTCGATTTAGAAGTTTTTTTTCCGTTATCCTGTGTCTCTCTGCAGCTGTTGTTCCTTTCTCATTAGTGTTAAGAAAATTAAAGATTAATAAAGCATTATGCAAACTATTTCTGGGGGTATTTTCCATTGCTTTCTGTTTGTTTAGCATATCCTTCATAGTTGTATTTGATCTTTCTATAAATGATTGACCTGTAGGATTATTTGGTATACCTGTAATATGCCTTATATTATAATAAATAAAAAGCCATTATATTTTCTTAAATTCATACGCTGGACCATTGTATGTCCTTATTTGTGCAGGTATACCCATTATGGACATAACTCCTAATGAATGTGTGATTACTGAGTCATTCTTTTTTGAGATCAAAGCAGTTGCCCATTGAAAACCTGAATAAGTGTCTATGGTGTGGAGCACAGATTTTAATTTTCCAAATTCCATAAAGTGGAACACATTCATCTATCAATTCTTTCTTTTGAGTATCCTTTAGATTACTCACTGCAGGCAATGGTGTTTGGTTATAGAAAGAGTAAGTAGGATATCTCTTTATAATCTCCTTAGCTTGTTGCCATGTAATAGGACACTTTCTTTAAATTTTTGCTATTGACATGATTTTTTATGAATTCTGAGGCCTATAACATGTTTCCAATCAATAATTGATCAATTTCTGCATTACCTTGTGCTAGAGGACCTGACAGACCCGTAAGGGATTGGATGTGTATTATGTATGCAGGACAAAGCCTATTTCTGATTATATCTTGTACCAGAATGAATAATGTAGGCAATTATATCATCATCTGGTTTAAATTTAGCAGTTTCAATATGCAAGATAACTCTTTCTGCATATTGTGAATCAATAACTATATTGAGAGGTTCTTTAAAATCCCTTAGTACCATGAAGATATCACATAATTCTGCCTTTTGGAAAGAATTATAAGGGCTTTGTTTCACCTTACTTAGTTCTTCTGTTTTGTAACCTGCCTTTTCTGATTTATTTGCCTCAGTACAAAATGTCTGGGCTCCAGTTATTGGTGCATCATGTACAAATTGGAGAGGAATCCGAGAAGTTCTCTTTACAATGTTAAGTCTACCACTTTTGGGATAATTGCTATTAATTTTTCCCCCAAAAATTAGCACAAGTTCCTTGCTGTGGTTCATTGTCTTCCTTTAACTTTTTTATTTTATAAGTAGTAAAAGGCACTATATTCTCTGCTGGGTCTATACTTACTAATTGACGAAGTCTCAATTTACCTTTTATAATTAATTTAGAGACTTTTTTTCCATCAAAGTTTTTAATTTTTTACTTGGTTTATGTAGTAAAAAGATAAAATCTAAGAAAATATCATCCCTCTGCATTAAAATTCTTGTAGTAGAAATTCTGGAAGGCACTATGACTAGAATACAATTAAGATTTGGATTCATCCTATCTACATGTGTTTCCTGTAATTTATCCCCAACAATTGTCAATTTCTTTCCTGCTTCAGCTGTTAATTCTCTGAGACTATTCAAGTCTTTATCAACATCTCAGGTTTTGTTTAAATGAATTATTTCATCAGGTACCTGGGTCATGCCGTTTTTTCTGTAGGTCCCAGAAAACCACACCCTAACTTGCTCCCACCTCTTAAAGATAATTGGTTAAAGTCTTCCCCATTACATTACCTACAAGTTAAATGTGTCACAGGAGATGATAACCAGACTGCAGAAAAAAATCAACCACATCACCAACATCTGGGAAGAACCACTAAAGATAATCTTAGGGTTAGAAACTGCAGGAGCCGCTCTTGGTGTCAGTGGTATAGCAATGCCCAGATTAACTTCAATATCCTACAAGCCAACTAACCCAGGATCTATTTATATTTGAAAAAACATCATTGACAAGCTAGATGAATGGGTGCATTCATTAGTCAAGGTGGTCTGACAATGTGGGGGAGCACTAAGCCTGCTCTTTGCAGAACAAGGAAATAATTGTATGACTTTAAGGGAAAGCTGTTGTTTCTATGAAAAGCATTCAGCAGTCATTGGAGATTACGTGGCTGTCCTCTGGAGAAACCGGCCATAAAGGAAGAAGTTCCCAAATCAAAAACAAAATAAAATAAACAAACAATGGTACCCATTCTCATTCTCAGGTTCTTCCTGGCTAGTAACTCTGCTGTTAGATTAGCCCTCCTGTCCCTGCATCATTATGTCCTTAAACAGATATATAAATTCTACTGATGAGTCATTAATGTGATGGTAATTCCATTAATGTGATGGTGATTAAGTCTCAACATGAACCGATACCCCCCCACACAAAGTCAAGAAATCGACTCAGGCTACACAACTCAAGGGGGAAATGTGATGGCTACATTTTGCCCATGGTTAACTTTATGTTTGTGGTTTAACATTACTGTGCTTAACAGAACTATAAAGCAAAAACAGATATACAAATGTTAAAGGCTACAAAGAGTTAATTTTTGTAACTTCCTAGTCTTGTGTAACTTTAAGGAAACTGACGCTTTTGCCTATGTAAACAAAAGCCTTTTTTTTAATGTGATGACCTTCTGCTAGCATATAGACAGAATGTAACTTTGTGTTCTTTGCCTTATAAAGCTCCTGACTGAGGTGTTTGGTGACTGCAGTTTAGAATTCCAAGTACCAGGTGTAGAACTCCACCTATATACAAATAAAAGCCTCTTTGTTTAAATTTATTCATGACCAGACTGATAAATCTCTGAACTACCCCAGAGCACATTACAACATGATGACCTGAGATCAAGTCCTAGAAATTCTTAGAAAAATATGGTCAGGACAGTCTGTATTGGTAATCTCAGTAGAAGGTAGGAGGCAGAAGGTAAGTCCCAAAGACTCGCTGAGCAACCACTAGCCTGCTTGGAGAGTCCCAGCTAATGAGAAAGTCTGATTCAAAATAAATGGTTACTTGAGGGTTAACACCTGAAGCTTACATTCATCTTTCAGATAAATGCAAACACATTTACATGAGCACCCCATACATACCTGAACCAATGCATAAATGTTCACACACACACATACACACACAAACACACAATATTTTTATGAAGATGAGGCATTACAGTAAATTATTATTTAGAAAACAGACCTGCGTTCCCGCCTGGATCCCAGCTAGCTTACCCCGAAAATAATTACACGGAAACTGTATTCATTTAAACACTGCCTAGCCCATTATCTGTAGCATCTTATTGGCTAACTCTCTCATATTGATTCAGCCCATTTCTAATAATCTGTGTCTCACGACGAGCTTGTGGCTTACCGGGAAAGATTCAGTATGTCTGACCTAGGGGCTGGCTCCATGGTGGTGGCTCTCTGCCTCTGCCTGACTCTGCTTCTTTCTCCCAGAATTCACTTCTGTCTTCTCCACCTACCTATGTTCTGACCTATCAGGTCAGGCAGTTTTCTTTATTAATTAACCAATGAAAGCAACACATAGAAAGAAGGCCCACCTACATCACCTGCTCTGCAACAGCACAATTTTTTCAAGATAGCAGATAGACTCAGAGTATCCAAAATAAAAAATTAGACTCAGATGAGCTAAACTGGGAAAGAAATAAATAATTTACAATATTCAGGTAGTTAAGGCAAAATAACACAAGGAAAGGATATAAAATAGTTAAGATTTACTGTTCGTTCATATTCTAGAAACTTATTTTATCTTCATGGCACTCTTGTGATATAACATACAATAGAACTTCTATTTTACATGTGAAGAAACTACCCAGTTAGGTAAATTATCTGTACTCCACACATTATCAGGGAGTCCACTGTATTACCTGTCTGGAACTGTATTGCTACTACCATGGTAATGTAAAATGCAAAAGGAGTTCAGATTCATCAGGAGAGAAGTAATTGTTTTTGCTCTGGCAGTAACCATCAGCAGTAAAATTCACAGTGACAAAGTCTATTATTACAGTTTGTTAAAATGCACCAAGTACATAAAATAAAGCTTTAAGTTGTAATGCTATGTGTTTACACGCTATTCATTAGGCTCATGAAGCTATTTGTAACAATTTTACTGAATCAGAATTCCCACACTCCAATGTGAGGTGTTAGAAGGTCCATACACAGTAAAAAGAAAGGCTGATGATGGTTTTATTCTCATGATCCGAAGAGTGAATTAACTTCTTTCCTGGTAGGAACTCAAGAGACTTGTTTTCCTGTTAATAAAAGCCACATGAAGAGAAATAACTGCTAATTAGGAATAGGGTAAATACAGTTATTTTCTGTTAACTCCATGGGGTACAAGTTCTCAGGTAGAAATTCCAAGGGATTTAAGTGGCTAGAATCACATGGGGGGATGATTGCATATCAAAAGGGAAGCAGATACTGAATTCTTGAGAATCCCCAGCATTGTAAATATTTTGTTGCTTTAAATGAAACTGGTTCAAAACACTACAACAAAGTAAATGTTCTAATAAACAAATTGATATCATCTAGTTTAAATTACAATATAAAGGCCCTAGAGAATCTCTACACCAGAAAAGAAACTGTGGTCAATGGTAATGACCTCAGACCTTGGCGAATACATTTGAGATGAGACTCAATTTTATTTACAGACTTTCACTGAGTACCCCAAACTAGAACCCACTCTACCACTCAGGTTGGTTTCTAACTTGCACCAATCCTCTATTATTCACTCTCTTAGTGCTGGGATTATCCAAATGTACCACAATGCCTGAAAAATAACTAGTTTTGAAGATTCCTTTTGACACCATGTTCTCTTGCCAAAAGTCTAGCTTAAAAGACAGAGGTAGACATGTTGTGTGGTAACACCACATTCTAATTTCCTCTTTTATTCATTATTCTGCTTGAAGCATCATTGACAATGCTTGAGTGTCTGTTTGGGCTAAGATAAAGGCTACATTTACAATGATAATGCATGTGACAGGAAAGAGCTTCTTTCTCCAGAAACATAATTTTACAAATCTCCCACACCCATGCCAGATTGCTTCCCTTGAGAAGTATACATGAAGGACAAGTGAACATTCGTATCTCTTGTGTGTTTGCATTTGCACCAATATATATTCCTGTACTTAAAGGAGAGATACGGACACAAGGTGCTTTCCTCAGTTACTCTCCTCCTTTCTTTTCTTTTTTCTTTTTGAGAAAGCATCTCTCTGAATCCCATGGTTGCCAACTAGCCACAGGATATGTACTCCCACTGCATGCCCAGCACGGAGATTATAAGTACCTGTTGGGTACATAACATAAGTGCTCATGTTATGCAACAAGTACTTTACAGACTGAGCAATCTCCCAACACACACATTCATTTCAACCAGTTAGTCTGAGGTTTGTTTATTTTTTTAACATGTAACGTTGTACTGGTAGATCCACTTATATATTGTGAATGTCTTTAACCATTATTCCAAAGAGATTTGATTGTCAGTTATATGTTTCTAGAATGTAGTCCATGAAAATAAACTGAAAAATAAAAAAGCAATTAATATTTAAGAGTTAACATGGATGGCCAGGTCAAGGAGCCATTATAATACAGAACTAATTGCCTGACAATTTGAACTAAAGAAATTAAATTTAAAGAATATAACTTTTGCAACCCTTCCGACAATATATATGGCAGACATTATCACTATGATCACACACGGTAGTTTTATAAACAATATTAGCAGATTATTCAAAACTGTATAAATGGTTTAATCATGATTAGCAATTTAATTTATAGAATATAAGATTGGCTTTGTTGTGGGACAATGGTCTGTACTCTCTCACTTGTATTATTTTTAACAAAATGCTGATTGGCCAGTAGCCAGGCAGGATGTAAGGCAGGGCAACCAAGCAGGAAATAGAGGCAGGGCAATGAGAACAGAAGAACTTTGGGAAAAGGGAAGCTCAGTCTCCAGTGGTAACCCAGATGCAGAGGATACAAGACGTGATTGCATCATCAAAAATGTACCAAGCCACGTGGCTAGCAGACAAGAATTGTGGGCTAAAATAAGTTATAAAAGTTAATAAGAAGTCTGACATACTAGGTCTATCAGTTACAATTAATGTAGACCTCTGTGTGACTTCTTTGGGACTAATGACTGTGGGAACCAGGCAGTACAAAAACCTCACTCAACATGGTTTGTTATCAAAAAAAATCATTAAATATATTCACCTATATTAATGTAAGGAATTACAAAACTTTCTGGCCATCTTGATAGATATAAAAAGGGTAATTGGCTAAATGAAGCTTCTTCTTATAACAAAGACATGTAACAAATTAGTTATAAATGAAAAATTTCTCATACCAATAAAGATCATATACAGGAAGCCTGGAAGCTGTGGTCGTGGAGAGGTAGAGGGAACAAGAAAAAAAGGATTCTCACTCTCAAACTTCTGTTCCTGACAAAGCAGGGAGTTCTAGCCCTGATATGTATCCCAGGAAAGTAAATTAAAGGCATCAATCATGAGCACTAATTAAATTGAAGAAAGAAAAAGTTAAATTGTCTCTGCAAATAAAATGATATTAAGTCTACACAGTCTTAAAGGTAAAACTGAAAAATAAATGCTAAAAATGGCAAAGAAACTCAGTGACATTTCAGAACACAAGATCAAACAGCCAAAAAAAAAAAAAAAAGATTTGCATTTATACATTATCAACACACACTTCTTAATTAGGGTTTCGAATGCTGTGAAGAGACAGCATGATCACAGGAACACGTAGGAAGGAAAAATATTCAATGGTATACTTTACATTTTTTGAGGTTTAATCCATTTCATCATAGTAGAGCAGGGTGCACGCAGGCAAACATGGTGCTGGTGAGGTAACTGAGAGTTCTACCACCTTTTACTGACCATAGAAAGTAATCTCAGATACTGAATAATATTTTGAGCATATGTGAGATGTCAAAGCCCATTTCCACAGTGGCACACTTCTTCCAACAAGACCACACATACTCCCACAAGGCCACCCCTCCTGATAGTGCCACTCCCTTTGGGGATCATTTATTTCAAACCACGACAACATATAAAAATTAAAATTAAATATCTTTATAATAACATTAAAAATAGAAATAACAAAAGAAATAAAAGACTCTAATCATTATTGGAAGTAAATGAAGATGACATACAAACAATTGCAAGATAATCCATGTTTATAGTTCAAAAAAGTATTAATAAAATAAGTGCTTAAAACACTTTACATATTTAATTAAATTCCTATTGAAGTCTCAGTGGCACTTTTTACAAACTACAAATTACTAAGTAGGCTTAATAAAACACTGATTGGTCAGTAGACAGGCAGGATGGATAGGTGGAACAATCAGATTAGGAGAATCTGGGAAGAAGAAAGGCAGAGATAGTCATCAGCCAGACTCAGAGGAAGTAAGATGAAAATGGCATAATGAGAAAAGGTACCAAACCACATGGCTAGATATACATACAAATTATGGATTAGTTTAAGTTGTAAGAGCTAGTTAGTAACCAGCCTGAACAATAGGCCAAGCAGTTTATAATTAACATAAACCTTTGTGTGTTTCTTTGGGACTGAATGAGTGTGGGATCAGGTAGGACAGAAACTTCTGGATAAAAAGTTGAGACAGCAAATCCCTAGGTTTAATATACATTAAAAAGCCATAATACTACAAAAATTTCCATATGTTAATAAATCAAAGAAGAGTTCTGAAATAAACCTACACATCTACAAAGAACTAAGAGTTTTTACAATCAAGAAAAAAGATATAAGGATGTTTGTTTTCCCCTGTAAGATATTACAGTGTAGAAATAACTGAACATTTAAATGTGGAAGTTAGAAATGCTGTTACATGATTTTTATATAAAAATCAGTTCAAGGTGTAGTGGTTTGTGTTTGTTGTCCCAAAACATGGGATGCTTATGGCAAGAATATTTGAGCTAGGTTATTGGAGAGCAGCCTATGTAACATAGCAGCACAAGACATCAACAATGGGCAGTGGATGAAATGTCAAGAGATTATAGAAGATAAACCTACAAAACTTTAGTTTATCCAGATACATGATGAACATCACCAGTCCTAGGTATGATGTTATTAAGATTTCTATGTTTGACAAATGGTGTCTGTTAAGCCATTCCAGGAAATAAAAGAAGCCAGAAACTAGGAACTCTTGAACATTGGTTAGAGGATGTAAATTGAATGGATGTTTAAGACATACTGAGTTTGAAGTGTGCATGAAATATTTAGAAGAACCTGTGTAGTAGACTGACAGACATATGAATATAAAAATGGAAAAATATGCCCTGGGAATATAAAGTTATGATGATTTAAATGTACCAATTTTCTTTTTCCTGGATTTTAATGACTTTAGCCTCACTGAGACTTTCTTCACAAACCCAGACTTCCTCACATTTATTGTGTAATTTTGTTCCACTTTCTACTTCTTAAATACCAGCGTGATTTAATATTTTCCCTCCAAATGGAGTGGCACTCCCCACTCTCTTCAAACACTAAAGTATATTTGTCATTTTAAAATTAACATTAAATGGGCATTATTAGGTTTATATTGTTCTTATTGGATGTTTTATCTAGGAAATGGAAGTGTATCAGGTTATTTAATATATACATAAAATAATTTTAAAACATTTAAAAATACATAAAATAGACACAACTATGCGTAATTCTACATATTTCTAAGAGAGTAATAGTTTCAAAGTTTTTTTATGTTAGTATAACCATTTTTAAAAGTGGTATAATTCTATACATACAACATGAGTTGATTTTATCACTCAGCATATTATAGTCATTTGCTTTATTAGAAACTATCTTTGAATATTTATATACACATCTAAACTTTTGTTCTAAAATACAGAAAATAAATTGGATATATTTGTGATGTATATTTGAATATATTATGCAAGTGTGTACTTGCCTAACTTTTCTCCATTGAAAAAACCTACAGTGAGAAAACTCATCAAATCAACATACTAAATCCAACTAACATATGTGTTTGTTCCAAATACTCAAATTTTTTCTATTTCTTTCACTTAATTTCTGAAAAGTTTTAATTTCATTGTGCCTCAGATAGGCCTATTTTCCTTGTTTTTCTCGTCACCCTATTTGTCAATATGACTGAAAATTGCTTATTTAAAAATATATTCCTTCATTATTTCATGACATTGGTATGTTCTGAGAAATTTAACTGGAAATGATGCATATTGTGTGTCATGGCCCCTATGCCCCAACATAAAAACTATTTTCCCTAACTGGACCGGTATGGAGGCGCAAGAAATGAGACACAGTTCACAGTCATAATGGAAAGACATCTCAGATTTTATCCATTCCTGAGGATCTACCCGTGTTTATTATACAAAACACCTTTTATCCCCCAGGCAAACCAAGGTGGACACTCATTAACAAGGGGCTAGCGAAACACCTGCAACTTTGGAAATGCCAGCTTTGGAAAAAACACCTCTCCCCAGGCGACCTACATTTTTAACAAAGGAGAAGGAGTCATACATCCTGGTTTTTGTAGGTGTCCATCTTGTTTGTTTGGCAGGATTGCAGCTGCCTAGTGGCCAGTGAGCCTGCCTGTAAATATTTTGTATGAAATTGGGGTCCCCAATTGTGTGACTCTATGTCTTAGCTATAGTTGTTGTTGTTGTGGAGAAACCCTATAACCAAAGCCAACCTTGGAAGGAAAGGGTTTATTTGGTTAATGTGTTCACATTACTGTCCATTGTCTTCATCATTGAAGGAAGCCAGGACAGGAACCTAAAAGCAAAAACTGATGTAGATGTCATGGATGAGTGTTAATTATTGCCTTGTCCCTTAATGCTTGTTTAGACTGCTTTCTTCTAGAACATAGGACCATTATCCCAGGGGAGTCCTCATGTAGAAAGGTTTATGACCCCCTCCCCCACATTGATCACCAATTAATAAAATGCTCTATAGGATTGTATGCTTACAGGTGGATCTCGTGGAGAAATTCCTCACTTGATGCCATCTCCACTCAGGTGACAATAACTTTCCTAAAGTTACCATGAAACTAGCTAGCACAATATCAGATTGTAAGCATGTAAGTATTGTTTCTTTCTTTTGCAGTTTCATGTCACCTGTACCTCGCTATTCTATTCTCAATTCTGATTTATTCTTTCCCAATTTTGTTCTGTTCTTCCACAAAACTTCAGCTGCATTTTCTTTGTCCTTTCTTGGTTCTGTGTTTACTCCTCATTAGCACAGGTAGCAGAGAATATGTAGTGTTGGTCATTCTGAGTCTGAGTTCAGGTTACCTAGACCTGTATAATTTTTTGGTTGTTATTTTATTTATTTATTTATTTATTTATTTATTTATTTATTTATTTATTTATATTTGCCCATTCATCCATTCATTTACCTATAATTTTAGGTTTTAGGCCCAACCTCAGGAGGTGCTCTTAATTTTTGAGAAAGGGGCTTTCTAAACAACACCAACTAACCTCAATACGTATTCTAAATTGATCTAGAACTCACAGAACTCTACCTGCCCCTGCCTCTTAATTTCTGGGATTAAAAGCATGTGCCACCAAAGGCAGCTCAGAAGTACATTTCTAATAATATTTTCATTAATAACAAAATGAATTTTTTTTATCATCATTAAAGTAAAAGACTTAAAAATGCATAAGTATTCACTGGTTTTATAAGCTATATTGAAATCTATAAAATTTTAAAAAATGGTCTGAAAGTCTGATTCTTTGGTTTTGTTTTGTTTTTTTGTTTGTTGAGATAGGGTTTCTCTATAGTTTTGGGAGCCTTTTCTGGAACTCACTGTGTACTTCAGGCTAACCTCTGGTTCACAGAGATAACCTGTCTCTGCATCCCGAGTTCTGGGTTTAAAGACGTGCACCACCTCTGCCTGCTGATTTATTATATAAAAGTAGCAACCAGCATGTCTGGTATGTAAAAAATACTATTGTACTGAAAAGAGGCATTGTTACTATGAAACACACTTGTGGTGATTATAAGGTCCCTATTTGCTTAAAGTCCTTTCTATCTGAAATGAGCTTAGAAATGCTTCACTTGAAACAGGTGTGTGAAATATATATGTAGATGATGAACAATTTTCTTTCCTCTTACTTTTATGATCTCATATGTAAGTTTATATCATTTTTTATACTCAGTGACTTTCAGTCATTTTAATAGAAAGATCAAAATTTTTAGGAATTAAAAAATAATAAAGTATTGTGTACTGTATATGATTGTTAGTGCTGTAGATAGTTGTGAACTAAAGTGGTAATAAAATTGTTTATACCAGCATCCCACATCCACATAAATAATGCCTTGTGTTATAGTGTGATGATAGTTTAATCATCAATATGTGGCAGAAGTTGTTCAAATGGAAGATCATCTCTTGAAAATGTCATCGTCTATTTAGTGTGTATTGATCAAAGTATTATTTTAACAATGTGTTACTGACTATAAATAAGATATAACCACCTCAGGAATCATCTTAGAATATTCTATTTTTGTTAAACACCTCACCTCCAAACTGCCCTTGCTTTACTCTTTGGAGTTTCATTGTTTGTTCCCTGACCTTTCTGTAGTCTATTATCCTTCATTATCACTCATTTTCAAATAGATCACTCTTTTTCAGTTTTTATCAAAGCAATGTTTATAAAATTAAAATAATTGTTTACATTTAATGCTTCCAAGTCTCACATTCAACCATTTATTTCCTTGTTATAGATATTGACTCACTTTCCTCACTATCATTTGCTTCATGACTCTATTCTTCCACTTTTCTTATGGATAATGAAATACTTTCTTTCATATTGTTTGTCTATTCCACATTTGTTTTTGCAAAGCCTGCATCCCATTTTGGACATGTAATTTTCCTATGTAGATATCATTCACAATCAAGCATCATTTTTTTCTGAATCTATTCATTATTCACTTGTGTTTCCTTGAAAAAAATCACTTCTTCCTTACTAACATTAATTCTCTCCACTATTTTCTCCAATTATTTCATAAATACTTACTATAACTCTACTCTTGTTAATTTTGTCTCTTGAATTGTGAATGAACTACATCATGTACTACTTGCAGATGGACAACATAGAGTAGTTCCACACTAGCTCAGAATTGAGTATAATAAGGGGTTCTTTACTTAGAGATAGACTCACACATCACAGTCCTCTGCACAAGCAGGGAACAGGAACCAAATCCAGCAGCCAAGAGAGAACGGCTATACAAGCTTTACATCTGAATTTATAGTACGAGAGTCCATGCCCCAGTGGACTGATATCTTAAAGGCTATTGGCTGAAGGAGTTCCCAAAGCAACTACTGATATCCAACATATTCCATGATACCCAGTAGATCCTGGATAATTCTAATCAGTAGCTAATAGAGGAAAAAAAATGTGGAAGATGAAAAAGAAAATGATGAGAAGTGTGTGGAGAGTACCTTGAAAAGTAGAAGAGCAAATGTGTTGAAACTCATTAACAACATTTGCAAAAATATAAAGGAGAGAAATCAAACAAAAATACTATATTATAGAAAGGAGAAAGATACTTTTAAAGGGTAAAATCATCAACATTTAGATTGTTTCATGAAGTCAATAAGGATAAAAAATAAACTTTTCTAATATATCTAAAAAATTAATTAGACATTCATGATGAATGCTTAGTCTATGATTAGTTAATGACTAATTTAACACAGAGTAGCCTATTAAAATTTACAATTCTGGTTTGAGATGCACATTATCAGGTATGTTTAATATTTTTAAGTCTATGTATCCTAATTAAAATAATGATTAAATTTTAACTCTAATGGACATTGCTAGCATCTACAAAAACAAAAGCTAAACAACTCAAATGAGGGCATATACATGGGGAGGACCAATTTTAGTCGAAATTATTTATTATACTTTATTTTCAATTTTGCTATGAAACAAAAGTGATCTAAAACTAGTGTATATGTGGTATATGTGCGTGTGTGTGCATTGAAATGACACATGTTGTATGTTTTTTTAAAATCTCCAGACCATTTTATAATAAGGTAACTTCCAATTTAGTTAAAATTAACTACAATTTCCTCAAATATTGCAGTATTAGGGTCTACCTGTTACATGATAAAAATGTTATTTTTGTATTTGCCTTCATGTTTTTGAGAAACCCAGCATTTCATTAGTCAAGTTTGTTGCTAACGATATTGCATAGAACAGGTCATTTTGGTCTAGCTTATGCTTAATTGCCTACACAATAAACAATGAACCCTATCAAATTAAACTATATACAATAAACAAGATTGCTCCCTCTACTAAATGCACCTAGATACTGGTATTATGCTGTTTGTAAGAAAACATCACTGTCACCTGGGAGATATGACTGTTCATAGCTGAAAATTGGACTCAGGACAGTGGGGCTTGTTTATTCCTGCCTGGTACCTAAACTATCAAACCCCAAGGAATTATTCCACAAAGCAGTACTGCATAATAAATCAAGAAATGAACATTATTAATTCAGGAACTTAACAGAGAGAAATGGGACAATGCATTCAGTTACCATGTCTATAATGCCCACATGATATGGAAATTGACAGGGGGCTGCAGCAGGGTGTGTGTCCAGGTTCCAGTCTTAGTTTCTGTGATGCCAAATATCATCAACTTCCTTGAGGCAGATGTAATTGATATCAAAGATTGTTATGATGTTATTGACTGGGCTAATGCCTCATTGACAATCCCCTTGGCAAATGAAGATCAAGATTAATTTGATTTCACTTGTAAGATTCTACAGTCTGTTTTTCCCATGCTTCTTCAGAAATTAGTCACTTGCCCTGCATTTTGCCACTAGTATCTAGGGCCTGATCTTGAATAACCCCATGTTCCCACAATACCTTTGGTTATCTGTTACATGAACAACTTTATGCAGTAGAGCATACTGAAAAACTAAGTTTAGTTGCTATGGGACAATGGTCTTTTATCCTGTCACTTGTATTATTGTAATAAAATGCTGATTGGCCAGTAGCCAGACAGGAAGTAGAGGCTGGGCATCCAAGCAGAAAGTAGAGGTGGGGTGATGAGGAGAACACAAGAATTCTGGGAGGAGGAAAGGTCAATCTGCAGTTGTCACTCAGCCACAGAGAAAGCAAGATGAGAATCCCTTGCTGACAAACGTACCACGCCACATGACTAACAAAGACAAGAATAATGGGTTAATGTAAGATGTAAGAATTAGTTAATAAGAAGCCTGAGCTAATAGGACAACCATTTTATAATTAATGTAGTAGACCTTTGTGTATTTCTTTGGGACTGAACAGCTATGGGACATGGCAGGACAGAAACCCTGGTCAACATTTAGTTATTGAAATTACAACTAGTTCTCATCTTGTGAAGTGAAATCTGTTCAATAATAAAGTGGTGGACATGGCTGTCTTCTAGGAGATGTTGCACTCATGGGAGTAGTAAAAATACCAGAGTACTAGAGATCCACTTGTGGCATTAGAAGTGTTTGATCTTTATATTTATGTAGATAGCATTATCATACATATCAAGCTATTATAAAATTTGGTTTCTTAAATTGGGTTGGATACCCACAGTGAAATTTCTGGATCACTGAACAAAGATAACAGTTGACTACCAAGGTATGAACTCAGAAACAGAGCAAACATCCCAGTACCATATAGCTAATACCACAACTAGAAAAAAAAAGAAAGAAAGAAAAACCCAAAACCAAAAATCCCTGAAACCACAGAATTACAGTAAGCAAGCAAAGCTGAATAATCTTTTTCTTTCTTGGTCCTTAGAATGTGCAGTGTGAGTGTGAATTGGTAACAGATTGATGAGAACATAAAAATAACATCAGTTAATGTTTCAGAGTGTTACTTTATTCACAACATTTTCTCCCAAACAAGAAGAGTCTTTGTGTAGCTTGATGTCAATTCCAAGAGTCATTCATTGATCTTAGGAAGATGATACCTTCAGTGCATATTCACATAAATAATTACCTAATACATTATATACAAAGAACACAAAATCTAGGTAAGACTTTAAAACTGACTGATGGTACATAAAAGTTGTATTATGCAACTTAAGCCTACCACTTGGTTCTTAGCTAAACCAGATATTAGCTTCATAAAATTGTTCGACAGATTTTTAGTTACTGCTTCCTGGCCAAAATGACAATATAATGTTTCTGTATTCGTTGTAGCATATAATGGGCTATGGATCACCTGCCACTTAGATGAGGAATCCTGTCTGTGAAAAAGAGACATTCTGCTGTTAGTGTTCTGACAGTCAAGATAAGTGCACATGCCCTGGAAAAAGATGACAAGCAGCTTCTTATTGGCTTTGGCAGAGAAAGCTCACAGTCCTATCTTAGTCATTCAGAGCCACTGAGATATGGCTCTTATTAGCCAAAAGATGTATACTTCAGATCTTTTGGATGAAACAGTGAAAAAGATTTATGAGCAGTTCCATTTGCTGCATGAATTGGAAGGAGTTCAGTTATTTCTACATTACAGAAACAAAGGATAAGACTCTTTTCCAGGAAAGTTTGTGGTAGTAGACCTCTAGATATAATAAAATACATTTTGATTATGGCTCAAGGAAGTCACACAGGCACATCTCATGCCCATTAATTATAAATATGTGATTAAATAGATCTCTTAATGTGTATCTGAGGAGATGGATGAGCATCTTAAATCCAATCACTTTGCTAATTGGTACTGCATTAGTCACTTTTATATTGCTTTGATAAAACGTTGTGGACAAAGGCATTTTATGAAAGGAATTGTTTGCACTTACATAGTTTCATATGGATAAGAGATGGAAAGGGATGCTAGCGGGTACCAAATATGACAAAAGGAACAGAAAGCTGAAATATCGTTTCTCAAACACAAGAATGAGAAAGAATAAATTGGAAGTAGTTGGGGCTTAAATTTTCAATGCCCTTTTCTAGTAACATATTTCTTTTTTCAAAGTCACCCATAAGCCTCTTCAAACAATGTTACCTAGTTAGAACCAAGTATTCAGTTACCTTAGCTTATGGAAAACATTCTCATAATGTTTTGCTACCTGTATTTCATAAGCTTCATGTCCAACTCACAGTTCAAACATCACATCATTCCACTTTTCAAGTTCCACAATATTTTATGAGCTTAACACTTCAAACCGGAACATCTCTTGTGAGACTCAAAGCAACCTCTTCATTGTAACCTCCATAAAATCAAAGAAAATTAAATTCTTCTAAAATGTAGTGACACAAAACAGACCATACACCTTTAAAACTCATTGGTGAGAAAATACCAAATAAAGGGAAAGCTGAAACTTGGCAGGACAAGTATCAAATTCTGTAGCGCCATGTCTCTTATTGAAAGACTTAGCAGACTCCTCTTCTCCAGTTTTGCTACATACTTCGTACATCTTCTTTGTGGGCTTGCTCTACTCCTAGTCTGTAGCTCTCCTTGGCGGGTGTCTCATGGACTTTGACATTCACAACACTTGGAGTCTTCACTGAAATTTAGGCTTTACTTTCACAGCTTCACACAATGACCTCTCACAGACTCCTATCATATCTTATCATTCACGCAGATTCCTCTGACACAATTCACTTGTGTCACAATTCAGAGGATCGATGAACTGCAGAGTAAGAACCCATGATCTCCTTCTCACTCTTGCATCCCACACTCCTTTAAAACTAGAACCATTTGTGTAGCACTGAGTCTATCTATCAAGTTGGGATGAATCCCTTTTAATCACATTAGCCATATGTATATAAGCAGTTACTTTATGCTCTCTTTCTCCATCTCTCTCTCCCCCTTCTCCAGCTGTTTCTCTATCTCTTCTCTCTCTTTCTCTCTCTCTCTCTGTGTCTCTCTCTCTTTCTCTTCTGCTGCTCCTGTCTCCAGAAACCAGCCTCTTCTCTCCCCTCCCCATTTTCCCATTATAAGAAAAAAGAAAAAATATAATATAAGCAGTTACTTTATAAGAAGGAGTGACTTAGGCTCTCTTTCAGAAGTTGGAAGCTAAACTGGTAGTTTCTTGCTTCGAATTCACCCTTCCCTTTGACCCACTGCAGAGAGGACTTCTTCTTAATGGTTCTGATCTCCAAGCAATGACAAAAAGGCACAGGCTGTGACTGTAAAGTTAAGGTTCCTGGTGCTATTTTTCTCTCCAAACTCTACATTTCATAATTCTTTCTGTTCTTTTTGCACTTTATATAGCATATCTATATAAGTAATATCAATAATCATCATGCCAAAGCCTCAATTATACATGCTCAACATTTTCTCTAACAAAAATTTAGACATTATATTTTAAAATTCAAATGCAGGCAAGGTCTAGGGACACAGGCATTAAACATCAAGATTCTTCATCAAAATTTTAGACAGTTGCCTCTACTCTACTTGCTTCTGTTATTCTCAGAAACTTCAAGATCTGAAACTCCACTTTCCATGTTGCTCTCATCACTACATCCTCTCATCCATTTCAGGCTCCAACTGAAATGGCTCATGTATTTCTGCTTACAATTTTCAACAACTATTATAGTTCAGAGACTTCAAAATTCTTCCAAAAATTTCCATGGTTGGGTTCTTCACAACAACTTCTTGTATCAAATGCACTACTGGTACTACAATCTTTACTAATAAGTGTCTCTAAAGGAACAGAAGTGACAGAATGAATGTGTGTATTGAAAAGTAATTTATTCGGTTTGCTTACAGGATGTGGTCTTTCCTCTATGTCCTATTCTCTAACACAACAATAAAATATGGTATCCAAATTTAGGGTGGGTCTTCCTGTTTCAATAGTTTCTATAAAAAACTGTAAATTTGGCAAAACACAATATACTGCGATAAGAATGAGTCCAGAGCATGTCATCTTTGTCATGGAACAAGGTAATCAACAATGCTTTAAGACAGCACTCCAAGAGACATCAAACATGTAAAGCAGTAATGGGGTGCCTTGGAATCCCTAAGATGCAGTGGTTCTTGGACACATGGAGATGATTCCATTCACTGTGGCTGAATTCCTTAACTTTTCGGGGACAGTTGGCTATGGATCCCTTGCTTTCTGCTATTTCTTTTGGTCTTTCTGTGAGTAATAAACCAGATTTGTCTGATTTATTAGTTGGTTCAATTTTATAAGTTTGTTTCGAAATGTAAGAGACTATAAAATAACAACTCAGTTTTTGAAAATGCAGTATTTATACCATAACTTTTATTATTATGTGTGTATGTATGTGTGTGTATTTGTACCTACTATTCTCAGTACCTTAGCTTTCAATTGAATAATCACTGAGTTTCTGGTATCTATCAATATTGTGGAAAAAGTATTACATTATTTATTACACAAGCTTTGGTGTATTCTGGGGAAACCTTGTCTTACCAGAACATCTTATATTATTTTGAATCCACTGATTCACAACACTACATAATTGTATTTACACTATGACAACTTTGAGGTCTTTATTGATGGAAATTCTCTCCTTTTAATGTCTATAGACATTCAAACCAGAGAAATATATATTCAAATAATGCATGTAAATTCATCAGAATTTTGTCTTCATATATAAATATGTTGCTAAAGATTTTCAAATTAAGTTGAAGGGAAATGACATTTGTAATTGCAAATATAGCTTTTTGATAATACATTATAACATACAGCTAATTTTTAAGTTGTTTTTATTTTAGAAACTAACCAAAATTCCTAAAGAAATATATACAGAATATCTTGGCTGGTGACACTTTACAGAAGTGCAATTTCATAGAAGAGCCACTGCCTTACTCGTTTTGTAATTTTTTTTGTGTGTTTGTAAACTCATGCTTTACATATTTTTTCGCTCAACTAAGTATTATAAAGTACTTACAAAGTATATATGTAATATGATAATAGACGTGTTATATTTGGAGATAGGGAGGGAGAGAAAAAGATAGCTTTAGAGTCAGAGAAAGTGAGAAAGAGAACACTGAAAATGTTGCTTGACTGTATGCAAAAGACAATTAAGAATTTCTTTTTATAGGGTACCAAATTAGACTTTTTGTAGGGTTCATTTTTAGACTTTTAAAGTGAACTTCAATGAAATTTATCTCTGTTTCTATAGCAAGTTTACTCACAGAGACACAGCATCATAACGCCAAAGAAAGAAAACTCATCATTTCCCTTTGCTTGCTTGTTTTCTCTGAAATAGGTTAACTCTTCACTCTGATATTCCTAAATGGCCTCAATTCAGCAATTGTGGTCATGCTGAGGGGATAAAGGGACTCATATGCATTGCTCTACTTTATGCTCACCTGTGGACTTATACATCATTGTCATTCTGATTACAAGATCTCAGAGAATTTATCTCAGCTGCCTCTGATTTTCCATCTTTCATCTTATCTGTCTTTCCTGACCTATAAACAAATGGATATTAGAAAAATATTAGAATAGTACTTAAATATCAAGGCTTCAATAAAGAAGGAGCATAACGTATTTTCACATAGTTTTTAGACTTTCCAAATATGAAGTTTTATATATACAGCTTCAAGAATGACATAACAACAGGACACATTCTGAGACTCCCAGTGTTTGGTGACTTCATAATTCTGTGAGCCACCATACTGTGAAGGGCCGCATCCACATTCTCCATTACAGGATGGCGCTGGCATCCGGTTTCACCGCCAGGTGAACAAGATAATGCGCATGTAATTGATAATTTTCCACTGCTGCGTCCCCGCCTACTCCCGAGGCGTCATCTGGGTTGATGGGCAGCAGACCAATCCAGGAGTGACATGTCCGAAGCGAGGACTGTTTCCTATATAAGGGATGGGTTCCCCTCATTTAGGGGTCCCCGGCCATGTTAGCTGATGCTCTCTCTCTCTCAAGACGCATTAAAGCTTTTCTGCAGAAGGATCCTAAGTGTGCCGCGTCGTTCTTGCTGGTGAGACAGTAGCATGGGACACAATACAATCGTTTTTCATAAATATGGATGATATAGTCCATCACTCAAAAGAGTCCATTTATGCAATCAAGGAACATGTTAAAGAGAAGAAAAAAGGGGCTTCTGACAGCCAGCACAAGGTAACATACCATTGGGTACTTATTTTATATATAGAAGGAATACATCACAAAAAAAAAAATGTATAGTAAGGAAAATACATAAGTAACATACCATTGGGTACTTATTTTATATATAGAAGGAATACATCACAAAAAAACAAAAATGTATAGTAAGGAAAATACATAAACTAATAACATTGATTGTCATGATTAGTTACTATGTACTAGATACCATGTGTACATATTATACTTGTATATAGGTTGTAAAAGAGTAAATTGGTTTATTTTGGGATTACAAGAAAATCAATGCTTCCTTATGCTGTGATTTTATGCTGGCTTTATAACAAAACAAAAATATTTTAGGTATATTTACATAACTACTATTGTGTGCCAATTTTACTGCAGCAGATAAGTCTACAAGCAGCCCAACAAACATCCTAAGCCTTGGTACATAAATTTTTATAAGAAGACATCTTTTTTAACATATAGATAGATAGATAGATAGATAGATAGATAGAATTTATTAGACATCTTATGATCACAGATATTCAGAAAAGAATTCTTACAAGTGTTTTTACTATTTAACACACAGTACTTTACTCAGAGGCTTTCTAATAATTATATTTCAAATTAACAAAACAACCTTACCCAGCGTGCCACAATTCCTTTCACACACCACCTGCTTCCTGAGGGGCCGGATGCATCGATTCCACCTGACAAAGTCTGCGCCCCTTGACGGGTAATTCCATTTTCACAGAGCTTGCCTCTGATGTTAAGTATGAGAAGCCCAGCCTCACCCATTTAATGGTAAAGCAACATCAAGAAGAGCAAGGCCAAGGCTCTTTCCTCATCCCTGCACAAAGCCAAATGGCAGTTCCTCTTCTGTGGGTTTTCCAAAACAGTGATCCCCATTGCCTCCAGTACAGCCTGGGGCTGGCCTCCCAGGTGCTCTAGCGACCGATGTCTTCAAAGCCAGTCTGCTTACACCTGTGCTGCACCAATGACGAGGCTGGCCTATGCTGAGGGTGGCTGAGGAGTCCCCAGTCTGCAAGTCTGGGACTTTCCTTTACATTCTATTTGCAGATCGAGGATCTTTCTAGCTTTGTGGTATGGTTGTGTTCTCTCCTAGGTGGGGCAAGTCTTTGTTCCCCAGAGGAGATCCTTAGAGTTCCACTCTGCTCCAGTAGGGAAGTTCAGTCATGGAGGGTTTTATACCAGAAAATGTAACTGACACATTGGGGGGGGGGAGGGTAGAGATTTTACCAAAGTTCTCACCTGAGAAATCGACTTGATTTGGTCCTGGCTTGCCGGACCCAAAGCAAACTCACATGTTATTAATCAATTAAATCTCAACAAAATGCTGCAAAATCATTCTTAAGAACATTTTTTTTTTTTTTTTTTTTTTGGTGTGGTGGTGCATGCCGTTAATCCTAGCACCCAGAGCCTGGCGGGTCTCAGTGAGTTCGTGGCTAGCCAGGTCTATAAGAGCTAGTTCCAGGATATTTTTTTTTTTTTTCCGACAAGAAATTATTCTGGGGAAATTTGGTATCCACCCGTGAAAAAAACAAGTGTTGGAGACTATGAAACAGCACCAATAAAATTCACTCAGAATGCAACATTAAAAGTATGAAATGAGATGCGCAAATTCTAAGAAAAGGACATGGGCACACGTCGTTGTGACTGGAGCAGGCAAGACTTTGTGTTCGGACATTAAAGCCTAACAGCTCCATCACCATGCGCAGCGTGCTTCAGACACCGCCAAGGAGAGCAAGGCAAGATGGCTAGAAGAAGAAAATACTGGCGCATTCATGTGCCTGATGAAAACTCACATCCAAGACATACAAGGGACTACAAACACCAGCAAAAGGTTAATCCAATTTATTTTTTTTTATTTTTTTCTGTTGTTTCTGTAATTTATCTATTTCTTTTTTACTTATTTATTTATTTATAAAAATTTCCACATCCTCCCCTCCTCCCGATACCCTCCAATTCCCCCCACTCAATCTTCTCCTCCCTTTTCAGTCCTAAGAGCAGTCAGGGTTTCCTGCTCTATGGGAAGTTCAAGTTCCTCCCTGATCCCTCTAGGTCTAGGAAGGTGAGCTTCCAAACAGACTAGGATCCCGAAAAGCCAGTACATGCAGACAAAACAAGACCCAGTGCCATTGTCAAAGGCTTCTCAGTCAGCCCCCATGTCAGCCACATTCAGAGAATCCGGTTTGATCACATGCTCATTCAGTCCTAGTCCAGCTGGCCTTGGTGAGCTCTCATTAGATCAATCCCCTTGTATAAGTGGGTGAACGCATCCTGGCGGTTCTGACTTCCTTTTTCATGTTCTCGCTCCTTCTGCTCCTCATTTGGAACTTGGGGGCTCAGTCCAGGGCTCCAATGTGGGTCTCTGTCTCAATATCCATCCATCGTGAAAGTTCCCTCTGATCCTACCTTCCTTGATCACGTTCTCCCTCCTTCTGCTTCTTGGTTCAAATTTGGTATATGGTACTTATCTAAAAAAATGTCCATTTCTTTTACATTTTCCAACTTTGTGGCATACAGGCTTTTGTAGTAAGATCTAATGATTCTTTGAATTTCCTCTGTGTCTGTGGTTATGTCCCCCTTTTCATTTCTGATCTTATTAATTTGCATGTTCTCTCTCTGCCGTTTGATTAGTTTAGATAGGGGTTTATCAATCTTGTTGATTTTCTCCAAGAACCAGCTTTTTGTTTCATTGATTCTTTGGATTGTTTTCTGTGTTTCTATTTTGTTGATTTCAGCCCTCAGTTTGATTATTTCCAGTCTTCTACTCCTCCTGGGTGAGTCTGCTTCTTTTTTTTCCAGAGCTTTCAGGTGTGCTGTTAAGTCTCCAATGTGTGCTTTCTCCGTTTTCTTTAATTGGGCACTTAGTGCTATGAACTTTCCTCTTAGCACTGCTTTCATAGTGTCCCATAGGTTTGAGTGTGTTGTGTCTTTACTTTCATTAAATTCAAGGAAGACTTTAATTTCTTTCTTTATTTCTTCCTTGACCCAGGGGTGATTTAGTAGTTGACTGTTCAACTTCCATGAGTTTGTTGGCTTCCTGGGGGTAGCATTGTTGTTGAATTCTAACTTTATTCCATGGTGATCTGACAAGACACAGGTGGATACTAATATTTTTTTGTATCTGTGGAAGTTTGCTTTGTTACCGAGTATGTGGTCAATTTTCGAGAAGGTTCCATGAGCTGCAGAGAAGAAGGTATATTCTTTCCTATTTGGGTGGAGTATTCTATAGATGTCTGTTAAGTCCATTTGATTCAATACCTCCAATAATTCTCTTATTTCTCTGTTAGGTTTCTGTCTGATTGTCCTGTCCATTGGTGAGAGAGGTGTGTTGAAGTCTCCTACTATTAGTGTGTGTGGTTTGATGACTGCCTTGAGTTCTAGAAGTGTTTCTTTAACATATGTGAATGCCTTTATATTAGGGGCATAGATACTCAGGATTGAGACTTCTTCCTGATGAATTGTTCCTGTTATGAGTATGAAATGTCAATCTCCATCTCTTCTGATTGATTTTAGTTTGAAGTCGATTTTGTTAGATATTAGAATGGCCACACCTGCTTGTTTCTTAGGTCCATTTGCTTGGAAAACCTTTTCTCAACCCTTTACTCTGAGTAGATGTCTATCTTTGTGGTTGAGGTGTGTTTCTTGTAAACAGCAGAATGTTGGATCCTGTTTTCGTATCCAATCCCTAAGTCTGTGCCTTTTTATAGGTGAATTGAGTCCATTGATATTAAGTGATAATAATGACCAGTGGTTGTTGACTCCTGTTATTATTATTTTTTTGGGTAGTAGAGTGTATGTGTTTCCCTTCTTTGAGTTGTGCTTGTGAAGGGTCACTAGATGTCTGAGTTGTTGTAGGCAGTGTTGGGAATGTTGGATTCCTTAGGTTGTGATTTTCCTTCTAATACTCTCTGTAAGGCTGGATTTGTAGATACATATTGTTTAAATTTGTTTTTATCCTGGAATATTTTGTTTTCTCCGTTGATAGTGAATGATAGCTTGGCTGTGTATAGTAGTCTGGTCTTGCATCCATGGTCTCTTAGTTTCTGCAGTACCTCTATCCAGGACCTTCTGGCTTTCATGGTTTCTATAGAGAAGTCTGGTGTAAGTCTGATAGGTTTACCTTTATAAGTTACTTGATCTTTTTCCTTTGCAACTCTTAATATTCTTTCTTTAATCTGAATGTTTTGTGTTTTGATTATTATATGGCGAGGGGATATTTTTTTTTGATCCAGTCTATTCGGTGTTCTGTATGCTACTTGAACCTTCATAGGAATATCATTCTGTAGGTTGGGAAAGTTTTCTTCTATAATTTTGTTGAATATACTTTCTGGACCTTTGATCTGCGATTCTTCTCCTTCTAATACCCCTATTATTCTTAGATTTGGGTTTTTTTTATTATGTCCCATATTTCCTGAATGTTTTGTGATGAGAATTTGTTGGATTTGCTGTTTTTTTTGGTCAGAGCCTTTATTTTCTCTATGATGTCTTCATAATCTGAGATTCGTTCTTCTATCTCTTGTATTCTATTGGTTATGCTTGTTCCTGAAGTCTCTGTTTGTTTACCTAGATT
The DNA here is from genome assembly GCF_982192425.1 of Myodes glareolus. Taxonomy (NCBI): domain Eukaryota; kingdom Metazoa; phylum Chordata; class Mammalia; order Rodentia; family Cricetidae; genus Myodes; species Myodes glareolus. The sequence continues at coordinate 41,128,133 of NC_142026.1, read as the reverse complement.
TTCCATATCCAGCCGGCCCTCAGTTTGTGTTTTCTGCATTGCCTCCATTTCAGTTATCAATTCTTGAACTGTTTCCATTACCTGTTTGATTGTTTTTTCTTGGTTTCCCAAGGTGTCGATTACGAATTTACTCATTTTTTCAAACTTTTTGTTATATTTCTCTTCCATTTCTGTAAGTGAGTTATTCATACCCTGTTGACGTGACTCTATTGTTTTCATAATGACACTGTTTTCCACTTTTTCCGGAATAGGGTGTTCTAGTCATTCTGTAGTAAGATCGCTGGAATCTGGTGTTTTCATGTTGTTTTTCAGATTGTTGGAGGAATTCTTGCCTTGGTGCCTACCCATCTCTTCCTTCAGATGTTCTCCAATGGCTCTTCCCTCCCCTGAATCTTCTGGTACAGGATCAGTGCCCCTTGTTGGCCAGAAATCTCCCTGCCTGCAGTCCTACCTTGCTGCAGGCAGGCTATTAAAACAAAGGAACTCCCTCTTGCCCGGTTGCACTCACCGCCCTGTCCTGGCGCCCACACCTGAAAAAGGGAGAGAGGAAGGGAAGGGGTTCCTGGCTGAAAGCGGGGATGGGATAGGAGGAGAGAGGGCTTAGCTGGGTGAAGCTGTCCCTTCCGAATACCCAGGGAAATAAGGGTGGTGGGGAAATTGTGTGTTCCCTTGTCGGGCTTCTGTGGCGTGTCAGGAGCACACTTACCCTCCATTGTATCTTCTGGTACAGGATCAGTGCCCCTTGCTGGTCAGAAATCTCCCTGCCTCGGTTAATCCAATTTAAAGCCCGAGAAACAATCAATCTAGACCTCCTCTATGAGGTACACTAATGGCCAATATGCCCATGGAGACCCCTGTGCTCCACATGTTAGGAGAATGCAGATGTGACCCACATAATGTCAAGGAAACCTGGTTTAGTTAAAAAGGTGGAAAAAGGGATTGGAGAGATGGCTCAGTGGTTAAGAGCATCACCTGCTCTTCCAAAGGTCCTGAGTTCAATTACTGGCAACCACATATTGGCTCACAACCATCTGTAATGAGGTCTAGAGCCCTCTTCTGGTCTGAAGACATACACATAGGGCCATAGAGCCATAGGGCCATAGGGCCATAGGGCCATAGGGCCATAGGGTCATAGGACCATAGGCTGTTGTCTGGGACGGTGATCTGTAAGCTTTTCCCCTTTAAATAAATATCCATTCTATTAATTATGATTCCAAACTGGCGTGGGATTGTTTGTGACTTATGCCCTCAACTGTACATCCTACTACTCAGATACTTGCTCATTCACCCTCATTCCTGTGCAATTCATAACAGCCAGGATCTGGAGACAGCCTTAATACCCACCAAGAGATGAATGGGCAATGAAAACGTGGTAGTAAACTTAAAACAATACAAATATTACACAACTGTTTGAAAATATAAAATTTTGATGTTCATGGGTAACTTGATGGAGCTAGGGGGAAAAAAAAAACATCTTCAGTTAGGTAATTTAGCCTTGCTCCCACCACAAAAACAAAATACTGTATCTTTTTCAGACAGTAGGTGTTTGCTTTTAAGCCTTTGGTGTGCATACTCCAATTCAAACAACCACAAAACTTAGGTATAGACTAAGGAAATAGGGGTGAGAGATGATTTTTCAAGGTAAGCAAATAAAATATATAATTATTGAGAGAAGTCCGGTGGATACTGGAGTGGGAGGTTTAAATGAATAGAAGGATGGGAGAGGAGATTAAGGGAGGGAATAGAGAGAGGGATAATTAACACAAAGGGCCATTCTAGAAGTTGTATGAACAGTTACTACTTTAGAAACTTTTAAAATATGCATGCATGAACAATATTAAATGAAGCCTCAAAATAACAGGTCAGATAATTCCACATCTAGACATCTTACATTACCAAGCAAAACCTCCATGTCAGGAATGGGTTAAATCTAGTTCAGTTATTGTCCAAAGACATCCCCATGGAAACACCAAAATGTCTCAGGCTAATGCCAATGCTGTTCTTTATCTTTCGAAACTGATGACAATACCATGTTTTTGAAGACAACACTTGAATACCTTTTTGGACATGAAGAAGGTGAGCTGGTACCTAGCTAGAGACTTCATGCCAAATGACTAGTGTTCATGGCTAAGAGGTTGAACTGGTACCTAGCTAGAGATACCAGGTCTACTAACTAGTGTTCACGGTTAAGAAGTTGAACTGGTACCTATCTAGTGGCTCCATGCCTACTCTTTACTGTTCGTGTTTATGGAAAGTATTCTGCACTTTAACAGGGAAAAGGCAAGTATCAATCTAACTACAAACCTTGTAATTTAAAATAGTGACCTGATGGTCTGACTTGCACCCAATTGGGGTGCAAGAATGATGGGATTAATCAATTATTCTTTGCTTGGATTTCAGGTCCACTCGATGAGATAGAAGCCATGTACGTCACTGTTTTGATTGCCAAGAACCTGAGAAAAGTCGGGCCATGGGAGAAAAACCAAATACTATTGTTATGATGAAGAACCCTACCACTAAACTTACCCCTAACAACATTCTGCTCTACCCAAAGACTGGAACCTTTTAAGCATCATCAGAGATGCTTCCTTCTAAAGTAGTTGGAAGCTAACACAGGAACCCACAACTAGACAATGTACAGACAATGAGAAATTATTTTTTCCTTTTTTTGAGAAATTATTTTAATATAGAAACATCTGTTTAGATAAATCATTTTTTCTTTCCTTTTCTTGAATATCAATCATTATGTCATATGTCTTTAAATTTAGTGTTTATACCTCATGCTTCATTTTCTTAGAGAGTTTCCTTATGTAACCTAGAGTTGCTTTGAACTCAGTTTGTATTTCTGGGCTAAACTTGAGCAAGTGAATCTGTTGCATTGCTTACTCAGCACTAATTGCAGACTAGCACCATTAGGATAAGATTTAATAGAATAGAAGAGAATAGGTAAAATATATTCTGGATTTAAAGTTTACATAATGTATCTTAAAGCATTTATAAAACACGTGAGTGCTCATAAAATAATTTATATTAACAGAATGTACTTTAACTACACTTTTCTTTAATACAGCAAAATTTTGAAGAATTTTTTTGTAATCATTACTTAATGAAAGTTTTGATAAATTGTGAGTTCTAGATCTTTTGCCTGTTTTATTGGAGGTAGTTTTTGTTTATTTTTCTTTCTTTGTATAATTAAATTTGTATAATTAAAGGAACTACTATAAGTTAACTTTTATTTACAGACCTAGAGTCAAACCTGCCTTTACCATTTTTTCATAATGTTTCTTTGGTTATTGTTGTGAATATATTAAAATTTGTTTGTATTTTTCTATTTTCACTAATTTTTAATAATATATTTTTACTTCATTATAACACACACATATATAAATCTCTATATAAAAATTTTTCTTGTTTATCTTTTCAATTCTGCTACCATATATTTTGTTTCTTCCTCAAATTGACAGATTTTATTTTATTGTCTTTTGCACAAAATTTTAATTATTTAACATTTTTATCAAATTACTTTTGCTGTTAATGGTTTTAGCCAATTTTAAATATAAGGACTAAATGATCAATATATATACGTACATATACATATACATATATATATGGTAAAGTATGATTATATTAATAATAAAAGCATTCCTTCTGATTATGCTTTGTAAATTATTTATACATTTATACTATACTTTTCTTTAGAAGCAAATGTCTTTAAATTATTATTTTGTCTTACTATTTTCATCAACTACTTGATGACTGCAGCTATCAACTTTCCCTGCAGAAGTTTACTGGTTAGGCTCTTAAACTGGTATCTAAAGAGTGGCACTCTTAAACAATATTTTCACAAGAGTAGATGACCTTCCTGTGTACTTGTATGTCTGCTAAATATCCTTGCTATTTCTGAATAAAAGAATAATTGTATGACAAAAAGCCACTGAATGGTAAAATTATATGTCTCAGGAGGGAAGCCACTATTGTTATTTTGCTAATTATTCTGTCATATTATCAAATTGCTTCTAAATCTTTATGTTTATACTGCTCTTAGCCTTGTCAGAGGAGCTTCTTTTTGTGGCAATCTGTGACGAATGTGGAATCTCATTACTAGGGAAAGTGCAGAGAATCGGTAGCTCTGAGTTCTAAGCTCTAGATGGGACACCTATGAGAACAGCATCTCTTCCCTGATGCCCGGGTCTCATCAGAGAAGAGCTGGAAGGAATATAAGACCTAAAGGGTGGAAAGGAGATTTGAGTTGCCATCTTGAGAATATAGTAAAGCTTTTGAAATAATAAACTCATAGATGTTGTGGGGAAAATCCTTCAATAAAGCACTTAATTGAAATAACCTGTATAGCCAATATTATTTTGGCAATGAGAGAATTTACAACATCTAAGTTATATTCATATGTTTTCTAAGGAGTTATTTTATAAAACCTATCTAGAAGGAGCTGGTAAGGTGAAGAATCAAACTAATGGTCTCCCAAATCATGATTTGTTGTTAGATGGTCCTAACATTTTGCTAATGTTATATTAAACTAGGATTCACATGGCAAACTGGAAGAAGGTCTATGTGTATCATTTTCTAAAAAAGGATTAAATGAATGCCACTTCTGCTTCATTCTGCTCAGAATTGTTGGTAGTTTATTTTCAGTCAAGTGTAATGCAGTACATTCTTTATGTATTCCCATAATTCCATCATCTAATCTATACTCAAAAGAATAGTCCTTCTTGTACTAGGCAGTGGTTAATGTATACACTCATAACTAGTCCAATTTTGAAAATAAGTTGCTGTGAGCACTCCACCTTTATGGAAATTCATTCTACCAATCCTAAGGCTCCAGTGGTATAATAACAAGAGGAAAGAAAGAAAGAGATGAAAGGGAACATTATAAAGTGCTCTCTCCTGGAAATTATGTAACCACTGCATTCATGAAATTGCAACAACTGTGATTAACTGCCAAAGATCTGCAGAAGATCAAGCACGTCAATATTCCAACTTGAATTTCTACTGGGGTCACAAGTCCCTATCCATGACTGAAGAGAGCATGACAACATTTTGTTAGGGGAAGATGTGGCCACAGTTAATACTGGGGAATGACTCCTTATCAACACATGCATGAGAAACACTAATTGGGCACTGACGCACATGAAAAAAAAATATTAAGAAACTGAAAAAGAAAAAGTTGGTAGGGAAAGGTACTTGGGGATTTAGCAATTATGAAGAGGTGGAAATGGAGGGATGAATATGATCATAGTATATTATATATCCATATGACATTCTCTAAAAATACATATAGTAGCTGAGAGACAGGTAAGGACATGCTCAATATCCTTAGCCTGTTAAATTCCATCTTATACCTATCAGAATGGCCAAGATTAAAAACACTCTTGACAGCTTTTTCATTGCTGAAAGTGTGGAATACTTTTTCATTGCTGGTGGGAGGGCTTGCTGGTTCAGTCACTTTGGAAATTAGTATGGTGATTTCTCAGAATATTAGGAAACAATCTACCGAAAGACCTAGCAATACCACATTTGGATATATACTCAAAGCCTGCTCCATAATACCAAAAGGATATGTGCTCAATTATGTACATAACAGCATTATTCATAATAGCCAGAACCTAGAAACAACCTAGATGTCCCTCAATCAAAGAATGAATAAAGAAAATATAGTACATTTTACAATGGAGTACTACTCAGCTGTAAAAAAAAAAACCACACATTGCAATTTCCAGACAAATACATTGATGTAGAAAAAGTCATATTGAGTGTGGTATCTCAGATGTGGAATGACACATGCAATACGTACTCACTCATAAGTGGCTTTTAGACATAAAGCAAAGAAAAACCATCCTACAATTTATAACCCCAGAGAACCTAGACAACAAAGAGGACCCTAAGAGAGACATACATGGATCTAGATAGATAGGAGAAAAAGACAAGATTTCCTGAGTAAGTTGAGAGTTTGGGCGTATGGAAGAAGGTAGAAGGTAAAAGGGAAGGAAGGGAGAGGAACAGAGAAAAAGTGTATAGCTTAATGAAAACAATATAAAAAAATAAATTTAAGAAAAATTCAAACATATATTGAATGAATAAGCAAATATTAATAAACAAATTAAATATAAAGAACATTAGAGAGAATGCTCTTAACTTTTTAAAATTCATATATGAGTTTTGTGTAAAGCTAAGTTTCATTTCTCAGGATTAGTTGTCCAGAATAGCAGTGGTGAATCATTATATGCTTATTATATGCTTATAATTATATGCAATTATATGCTTAAAAATAAGATGCACATTTTTAAGTAGGGTATATTTCTGGATTCTTTTGTCTTTTCTATTGATCTGTCCTATCCTTTCTCAGTGCCTCATTGTCTTGACCTATGGAAGGGCTTATTAAGACTTAATTCCTTCATTTAATCACTCTTTGAACAAGAACGCTCTAGGATTCATGTCTCACTATATACATATTAGAATAAAACTGCTATCATCTATAATTTCAGTTATTAGGAATTAATATAAAATCCTTGAGTTTATACTTTATAAAGCAATGAGCTGTATTTGAATTTCTAAAATTATAAATATGAAATATAGCATAAGCTCATGTTTCAGTTATATATTCCATGTATTCCATGTATAATATTTATAAAATGCCTATTTTTCACTCCATTGGAAATTAAATATATTGGATGTAAATATATTTGACTACTGTGACCAGCTTTCAGTTCTGAAACCTTTCTGATTCTGAAGCCTGAAGAACATAAATGTCCATGTTCCTAACATTAAAACATTTGTTTAATTTTTTTTTATATTTTATTTGGAGAAAGAAATCTTCTTTCTTTAGTGCATGCCCATCAAAACAGAACTGACTTATGCTTTATTTCTGTGAATCACTTTCCTTTGTCAAAATCCAAGAAAATGGGCCTCTGACTAAATTATGTTATTATGATTAATTACCTTGGCTAGTGTTCTTTGTGCTTCACTGTTGAAATAACTAAATATTATCAGAACTTACCCATCATTTTCAGTAGTGCCAGAAGTTAAAAGTGACTCACACAATTTTACAAATGTTTGATGATGTGTGAGAGCTCACAGTTTTGTATCAGTTCCATCTTGACTAAAGGTCAGAGAATTCAAACCTATTCTTGCTCCTCAAGGACAAATAAGATGTTTGGCAAAAGATGTGGTTCCTGGATATCTTGTTACTCAAAGATCAGACAAGAGGATATTTGATTTAGGGGCTGGGTACTGGGTGTTTTGAGATGGAAGGTGGTAATTATGCTTGTTTGTTCTTTGTATCATGGGAGATACAACGACCTGTGTCAAGGTTTTTGGCTTCGCCTTTTGATTGGGGTATTTAAGGACTATGAATAATAAGCTTAAGGTTGTTACAGTATTCACTGGAAGCCCTCCTGTCTCTACCTTCTGTTTCTTGTCTATTTCTTTCCTCAGTCCTCTCTTCCGTTTTCAAGAATAAGCTAACCAATTGGCCCATGCTGTCAGCAGTGTACATAATCCTGTAGAGAATAGGGGACATTAGCTAACATCTTCATTTGAAATTAGTCTCTACAGTAACAAATGTCTGATGTCTACAGACTTCGTTATGTCAACAGTTATTTTATTTTTAAATAACATAGTTTCTGTTAGGAATATTTCTTAATATTAGATCCCTGACGACTAACTGCAAAAATTTCCAATCAATCCAAATCAAAACAATCCAAATTAAGAAATATCCAGGTTTAATGGGATATCTGCGCTCTCAGGTGGCCCCGAGGGGGAAACCTGGAAGCCGCAGAATGAGACCCCCAGGAGGAAGAAAGGGAGATCACGTGTTGTTCTTTTGGGGGATCACTTAAGTATCCTGGGGAGTGGTCCTGACCCCATCCCCAGGGAAAGGTCAAGACCTGACCTCCTGGAATTTGAAGTTCAGACCAGGCCTGGGGGCTGGGATAGATGCGAGGGACTGGGACCTACGTTCCCAACTTAACATTCCAGACTCTTTGGATAAAGGGGTGACAGAAAATTGGAATGATAATTATGACAAACATTTAGGCTCTCTTTGGAAAAAGGGTGTAGACTCAAATCTGGCTACTTTCTGCGGGCATGGGGCGGCATGAGGAAGGGGAGAGCCAGGTGTTCACGTTTAGCCAAAGGTGTGACTGGAAAGGCATTGCATGAACTGTCATCCTGGAGAAGACAGGCTGTTCCTTTGGGGAGAAGAGAAGGCAGGTGTCTGGGGAAAAAAAATTGTTATCTATAAAGATGAGTGTGCCAGAATGAGGAGCAGGTAGGCCCTTCATTGCGGTATCCTGGAAAACCGGAGGGTGAAAGGTCCTGTCTGCTGGACAGAACAAGTACTTGAGTAGGTGCCCACTTAAGCCTGGAGAGATGGTACCAGCATGGGTGTCCCAAGAGCTTGGCAGCCGAGGGGGTGGTGAGGATTACCGTGTGAGGTCCTGTCCATCGAGGCTCGAGAGACCTACCAGTTAACTGTTTGAGGAGTACTCTGTCCCCTGGGGAGACCGGGGCAGGTTTAGGGGAATTAGAGTCCACTGGTGTGGTGGCAGGAAGACAATTGTCAGTGTGTGAATGGAGAAGGGACCTTAAGAGGGAGAGGTAGGGTAGGTACCCCACCAGTGGAGGAGTTTGAACTGGGAGGTGGTTAAGGAAAAAGAGCTTGTCATAAACCAACTCAAAAGGGCTCAGGCCTGTAGGGGAACACAGAGTGACCCTGAGACGAGGGCCAAGATAACCTGAGAACTTGGTTAGTTGTTCTTTGGTGAGTCCCATTGTCCAGGAGATGTTGAGAGCTTCTGACACGAGCTCCATGACCCTGAGCCACCGCATCTGCTGTTTCCCATATAATTTATAAGAATAAACTCTGACAGCTTTACGAGTTGACTGTAATTCAGTTGCAGTAAGCTAGACAAATATTGCACTGATAATATTAATGTACTTTCATTCATATCAATCAGGTTGAAATTGGGAAGAAATTTTCAAAATTACTACTTAATGCAAAGTTCTGAATGGCCAATACTCATGTAGTTTAGCAGTCCAAACAGCTCTGTGTCTATGCTTCAGTCAGCCATGTTTACAGATGTTTTTGTAAACCACTTAATATCGTTTCAAAAGTTGTTCAAGACAGATGTATTTTAAGGGTAATCCATTGCCAGTAATTACAATTATTTCAAATCTAAATATAGTCTTTGCATTTAAAAAACTTGTATTGCTTTCAAATATACATAAAATTGTAGCTTCATAAACAACTACTACACTTTCAGAATGGCAGTTCTCAGATGATGACAAGTAACTTGTTGGAACAACGATTGCCACGTATAATGTAGCTGCATAATGATAAACAAAATAACCTGCAAATTTCATCTTAAAAGGATGCTCAACTGCAAAGGAAGGTACCCTGGGCAAGCATGTGTCACTGAAACTGTGAGGCTAATGAATTAGGGGCTTTTTAAGCATTTTTGTGTGTCTTCAAAAATTAGCTTTACTAAAACTTTTGGAAGGAACTTATATGTTACACATTTGAAGAGTTTCAGAAGGAAAATGTGAAAACCAAATCAAATCTACTTAGAAAAGATTTGAAATCCAAGTAATTGGAATCCCAAAATAATCAGTGGTTCACATCCTGCTCTGAATGCGCAGTCTTCTTTCCAGCCAATTGCTTCTGGAATGTTCAGTGATCTCACTGTCAGACCATCACTGTATATTTTTTGCTACAACTCAAATAGGTTCAGCTTACGAGTATGGCATCAGAGAAAAATTAAAAGTATTGAGTGAGTGGACTTATGAATAACTTGAAAAACTATATCTCTTCTTTTGTAATACACTGACTTAAAAAGGATTGGAATAAAATCTTTTCCTGTCCTTTATGAACACAGTGAGCTTATGAAAATTAAATAATCTTGCCTCTGGTTTCTCCTCTGTAAAGTGGTGATAAAAATCATCTTTCAGAATTGTGGGGATAATGAGATGTCATAGTTGATATGAAGCACAGAGTGAACAATATTATGGTTAGATTACCACCATGTGAATGACTTTCCATTCAGCTGTGTCTGCATTCTGTTGTCCTATAGCAATGATATCCAAGATGAGATTTGAAAACATGGATGCTTGTAGTTTCTAATCATCATTTGAAATATCTAACGTATATGGACTTGGGAGATTAAATGACCAAAATACTAAAGTTTTCTTATATGGAGATTTACAATATTTTAAAATTTATTATCACTATTTTTATCCTTAAGTAACTGTTCATATCATTTGTAATCCTCTACAAAACTTTCCCCAGATCATTCCTACAGATGCTTTGAAAAACCTCTATGTTTTATAGACCCATTTTTATTTACTGTTTGCTAACTGTTATCGTGTGGTTGTGTTTGGGAAAGAGCATTCTCTGCACACTTTTCACATTTGAGAATGGTGTTCATTGGATTGAATTTGTTCTCAACAATATTCTAAGAAAATTTTCTCTTAAGAATATCCTATCCCTCCAAAGCTACAGATAAACCGTGTCTTGCAAAAACTAAATCTAAAACAAAAAAATAAATAAAAGTTTTGGAACAGATATCAAAGATATATGCTCCTATGAGTTGAAATGCATCACAGATTTTCTTAAATATTCTTTCAAATCTGGGTACTTTTTAAACTTATGATATTAGAATGGAATTTCGAACTCATGGAATACAAAACATGTACCTGTGTTATCTCATTTCACATTGTAATCCTCATTGGACAAAGGAAATATTCAGTTTATGTGATGAGAGGTGAATGCTACACTTATTGGTTGGTTCCTATAAGAAAGATGAAAATGTGCTGTTATGAGATTGCAGTAGATGCCACATGTGTTCTATCCAAAATATAAGGAAAGATATAAACAACAACAATAATGACAAATATAAAACAGAATAAAATCACACTGAATTGTGTACTTTAAATTCATGATGGTATAAGAAAAATAACCCACAATTATATCTCAAAACTAAAGTTGACAAATAAATAAAAATAAAACCACAAGTGCAGAAGGAACAGTGGGATTAACTATACTGTTGACCTTCTTGTAAGTGGAATAATGCTCAGTGACTCCTGTTCCAAATCATCTTTATTCTGCCAAGTAGATTTTTTATTCTTATAGACTTTCATATGTGTATTCATTGCGTTCTGATCATACCCGCCCTGTCACTATACCTCCAGATCCTTCTGGATCCTTGCTTCTCTATCTTCCTTTTAACTTCATGCTCATTCAAAGCTCACAGACCATACAGAGATGACGCATTCATTTTCCTTACTTCTCTAGGGAAAACAACCTTAGATAACACTGACTGTCCCACTCCCAGTAAACATCCCCTGCTCATGGCTTCTCAGGGGTGAAGACCAGTGAGTCCCTTCCCCTCCATGCTTGAATGGTGGCTGGCCTAATCTCATCCAGGTATAGTGGAGGCTTCTACAGCTGCTCTGAGTCCATGAGAGTAACAAATCTGTCCTATCAGGAAGATACTGCTGCTCTCAAGTTCTTCGTGACCTCTGAATTTATCATCCTTCATCCCTTCTTTATGATCACCCATGAGCCCTGTGGGGAGAAATGATGTAGATGTCTCCCTTGTGCCTGGCTAGTCTGCTCTCCCTTGTTCTCTGCACATCAACAAACTATGTTTCAGCATTAATCACCACTCAGTGCAACAAGAAACTTCTCTGGTGAGGACTAAGAATTATATGAATTTATCAGAACAGAAACAAAAATTTAGAAGCTCTTTTGAAATTATGTCCATTTAGTTGGGTGAGAGTAATCAGGTGACCCCTGTGGTCGAAGAGTTCCCCATTCATGAGATTTGAGATAGATTTACAATATCAGACATGTGTTTCCTCCTTCAAAGCAAACCTCATATCCAATCAGAAAGCTACTGATTACCCCCTACATGTTTTATTACTGTACCTACAAGCATATCTTGCCTTGCTGGTCATTATTATAGTTCACAGGTCTTGCAGCTTGGTAAGACTGTTGGATTTTGTGTGCTGCTGTTTTCCCCAGAAATGTATGTAATACCATTTTACTATGAAAGATAGCCACCAAAAGGAAATTGTGTAAGGACAACTTGAATACTTGTAAAAACACTACATGGAAACTTACTATTTTATAAGCATCTTACAAAAACGTTTAATTGGAGTTATTCTACACAGAGTATAACATTCTTCTAAGAAGCCATAGGTTGCCAAATAAAAACCTTAGTGGCAGATGCAGGGCAATTCCCAATGATTTTTTGATCAGGTGTTTCCTAGAGACCCCAAAGAATGCAGGTTATGACAATTGCATGTGGTTGTCCATCAAAACTTTATGGTGATGTGCTGAGCCATTGCTGAAGACACCACACAGTTCGAGCATAGGCCATTGAGAAATAAAGAGAGACTACTCAGTAGAAAGTTTTAGACTGTTTAGCAAAAGCAATAAGGTATGGTTTTCAAACCGTTAAACACTGGGATATTTAAACTGTATTCATAGAATTACATAATAACTTTGGTGTTTTAATATTAGAAGCCAAATTTTATAGTGAATGAATTTAGAAATGTTTTAATGTTTTCTTTCTATTAAGAGTGTCAAAAAGAAAGTGTGTACAGAAATCTTCTGAACATCTTCATTTTCCTATCTCCTTCTCTCCCTTGTAATTTGACACTGAAACGTAGTAGAAAGTCTGGAAAATTGCATGGTTAGCATACTGGTAGATTCATGCTGCCAGTCCCATAAGTTAACCTCTTTTCTCATATGCTCAGTTAACAGTGAAGTTTGTGAATGCTCTGTGTAAGTCTCCTGTCATCTTTTCTGTAATAAGGAAGTTTCGTGAGTGTCTCTAACATTTTGCAGTCTTTAATCTCTTTGAAAGTAATATGACCCACTGTGTGGTTTCCCCCTTGTCAAAGCAAATGTTCCTTAAATGTCTTTCATTAAACATTGTCTGTCAATTTCAGAAGAATTTTAGTTCAAATAATGAGCACGCTACTACAAACCTTGCTTTAATTGCTGCATTAAAATCTCCAGACTTGAAATACCCTGGAGACCCAGATACATAAAATGTCTTTCAGGAACAAAGGTGTGGAATTCATTAGACATGTGTTTTAAATGGGAATGTATTTGAAACTCACTGAAAGACTATCAGAGTCCTCTGGATGTTTGATAACTTGAATTATTACTTAATGTATATCAAGTCTAATATATTAAGAGAGTGTAAAATGAGAAATGTATATAATTTCAAATTGGAAGAAGCATTGTCCTTAAGGAACTAAATAATATTAACAGACCTCATTTTTATTAGAAGCAAGGAAAAATCAAAGCACTCTTACTTGCCAAAATCATTCTATTATTATTCTGTTTTACATGTGGTGATAAACATAGAAAGTCTAAAATTTAGTGTCTTCCTAGTTTGTTCAGTTAATTATATGCTTGTGTTTCTGATGGAAATACCAGAAAAATTAAATTTTAATAACAAATCATTTAAATCTTTAACAAAAAAAAGTCTCTTTAGCTGTGGGTAGTTCTCATCTTTCAACAGCCTTCCTATGAATTTAAAAATGTTGTCTTGATTCTACAATCTATATTCATTCACCTCATAGCTAAGTTAATGTCAAACATGTCTGCACCACTCTGCAAAATGTAGAATAATGTTGTCAAATTTCAGTATCAAGAATACAATATTTAGTCTAGTTTTCTTGTTCCATTGAATCATGCTGAAGATAATTTCTGAGTCTCACACGAGGGCAGTCTGAGAGTAGCACATTTCCCCATTCCTCTTATCCCTCCTTAGTCACATAAAAATACATGCCATCTAAATTAACTATGTAGGTCAGGATAAAAGAAAGAAGAATGGGGACACACCATGTTGGTGAATGCATTAATTGGCCCGTGTGCATTATTTTTTCTTTGATGTCTTAATTTAAAATCATTTTTTCCTGAGAAATCTTTTGAAAGAGAACAAGCAATCTTCAAAGAAATTTCCTGAGTTGTGCTGATCAAAGTGCCCATCAGCTAGAATAACATTTAACTGTGGGTGACCTGAAAATCCTCATAATGGAGCTTAATCCGGTAAAATGGACAAACAAAGCTAACAGCATGCACGGACATGGCAAGACAGCCCTCCCTTGCCAATCAAGCACACTGGGCCTCCGTGCTTTGGGGAAATAACACCGATCAGCTGCTGATGGGAAATCCGAGTAGGTAATATTATTATCCTCCTTATCTCCTGTGGAGGAGAGGTAAAGAGATGAAGACAAGACACCTATGTAAAGCAACAGAAGAAATAATATCATCAAGGCTTATGTAAAGCTAACTAGTACGTCAGCATAGAAAGCAACAAAAAATGAAAACATTCTGCTAGCTCTAACTCATAGGTGCAGAGCGGCAAGGCACGGATTGGCGAGGCACCCAAGGGTTACTTTCTGTCTTTCATGCGCAGGAGCCTGTTATTTATCTTTGGCGGTGAAAAAAAAATACTAAAAATACAACACAGCAAAAATAACTTATGTCACAATTTCATTAAAAATTGATAACCAACCCATTCCACTCTTCTTTCCATTGTAATATTTCTAAAAGAATTCATGTCATACCTGAAAAATATCATTTTCCTTTTTGTGTTTTTTAATAAAAATAACTTCAAATTTAAAAGCATTTATTATAGAAAAATCACAGCTTTTCTTTAAATGCTATACTAAATTTCAAGTGTGTCGCATGGTTCTATCCCCACAAGAGGATCCTGTATAAACTGAGATGACATTAAATGGTTTCTTTGAGAAAGCTACCAATACATCCATATCCTCATACTAAGCTGCTCATTCAAAAATCCACAAATGAATTTAATTGTGAAACTTAGGTAATATCTGCATGAACAGTATCACATGAGGTTGTCTAAAGGTTAAAAATTGTTGAAACAAACTTAGATGGAGGGCATTTCACAAAGAATCAAATGACTTATGCAGTCTTACAGAGGCCACATGTCTCTTGGGAGTCCATTACTCTATGTTTCGCTGATTCAATTGCCATAGTCATAAATAAAAATCTATCCGATTATCATGTGGGTATTTAGCTTGGACAGACATGAATTAAAATTTTAACTGTGCAAAAAATTAAAGCTTAATAAAGTTATAAAAACAAAAATGCTTTCAGTACATGCTACGATGGTTGTGGGATTCTAGATTTAATTAGATTTAGAAGGCTAGGGATTTTCAAAGGTGCAGGATCATTTTTGCAGTAAGTATTAGTATGTCTTATGTGTTAGTATGCAAAGAAATCCTACAGGGTGGGACTTGTATTAAAAGAAGTAAAATACTGTTTTTCATCTTCTTTCATTTGCAGGATAGATTCAGTTTTTTAAATGCAATTTGAGAATAGTAATTGATATTTAAATGCTTATCACAAACAAACTACATTGCATATTTAAGAAAAAGAAAATAAAATAATAGGGAAAAGCATTAGTTTGAGTCATCCTTCAGGGGCAGTGTGACTTTCCCAAACACTGTTGATAGATCCAAGCCATGGTGCCTTATTTTTATCCCATGCTGCATTTCCTCCTTGAGGAAAAGGGTCTGTTTTATATTTCAGGCTCACAGACTAGAGAAAGCATACTTGTGGTTAAAGTCCTAGCAGTGGGAAAAGGATGTGTTCTGTACATATTCAGGGTTAACAAATTAAAACCAGACGTGTGTTTGGTTTCAAAAGCTGGTTTTGTTATAGAGGTTTTATCTAATGTTGGATATACATAAGAGTTAGTATACTGAGGTTTGGATAAGAGTGAAGAAAAGCTAACAGATTACATTTTTTTTCCAAAATATTGATTTACATTCCATGGAAAACCTTGTCCTCATTTTATATTTTTTCTATATTCATAGAAAAAGAAATATGTGCTTGGTAAAAAATATCCACATAGAACAAATGATGGGTATGGGGTATTGAAAGAATGAATTTTCAAGAAATTTTGAATTTTATTTAGTTATGAAACACAGCTGTTGTTACATAGATATTTTTCTTGATTTGATTAAAACTCACAAGAGTTAGCTATAAGGTCATCTCTGTCTTTAGATCAAATTCACATAGAGCTACAAGTTTTATATTATTGTCTTTGAAATAAGGCAAATCCCAGAATGACTTTCCTCTATGGATTACAAACATGGCTAACTCTGAAGAAATGCTCTCCCTATCCTCTTAATAGATGCATTGAGCTACAGATTAAATCAGAAAATTACATTTGTTCTGTGTTTGGTATTCCCTTCTGTTTTTAGAAATGGTGTCATAAACAGATTAGGCAAACCAATATTTCTAAAGTATCTACTGTTTTCTTTTCATTTTTGTATAAATTCTGCCATATATGATATATTTTTTACATGAGAATATCATGTAAGGATTCTGTCTCTCCCTGTAGGAGTTACTTATATCTGGCAAGGTGTAATTAGGTGAGCATAATATTTGCCTCGTTTTGATTCATTAAAAAATATCATTATCACATGTTCCCTTTTGTAGATCACTTCCTGATAAGGCACCTGCTTTGTCTTGTAGGTTGAACTGAAAATATAAATGAACATGAAACTTTGGCCTTTGATTCATTGTCTCTTTCCACTATAAACAATCTGTCAGTACTTATTCTCTATGTATAGTGACATAGTCTCCTTTGAATGGTAATGAACTCAGTAACCTTTCTGTAAAAATTTACATCACTGAGGCTCTAATCTTGACTCATCTAGTCATACATGGTTAAGGTTTAGACTTGATGGTAGAGTGCTCACTTAACATACATGAAGACTATGACTGAAATCCCAGTACTACACACACTCAAAAAGTCATCCTACTTCCAATTAATCTTTCACTATAATTTAACAATGTTAATAATAAATATGCTCTGAACTTGAGTGTAATATTAAACTTTTAGTCAACCAGACAAATTCTTCTAATAACTTAAATGCTTTCAAACTGACACACAAAGAGCACCGTAAGCAGTTTTAATAGTTAAAGGAAAGCCTACTTTATATGTAAGGATAGTGTAGTAGCAAATACATGTAGTAAGAAACCATGCAATTCAAATTACATAAAATGAGAAAAATTTTGAGTTAATGCTTCCATTTAAAAGCAGAGCTCTTGCTGGATGTGGTAGTTTACAGCTGTAATCTCAGCATTCTGGTGTTTGTGACCAAAGAATTACAAGATAGCAAGGCCGTGCAACAAAATACTAAGATCCAAATTCTATTCTCGTCAATGATTTTATGGAAATAACTAGCAGTTAAAAGAAATGCAGAAACGCTCTGTGATATTTAGACTTAGGGTGAAGTTTTGTGTTTACTTCTTCTTCCAACTCTTGTACACCATCGCATTCAGATCTGTGCAGGCCCTAGACATGGTGAGCTCATATGTGCAATAACTGTGCCATGCCTAGAAGTACTTGCTTCCTTACTCTTTTCTTATTTTCCACAGAGTTGCCTAAGTCATGGGGGGATGGATTTCCTTGAGAAATACTATTTAGGACTGAGTGTTCCAAAATCTCTCATTGTCTGCCCATTGGTTGCTGGTGGCTCTCTTTTCTTGTTCACATCTGCTATAGGAGAAAGCTTCCCTGATAATGCCTGAACACGGCAGAGCTCAATTTCTATAGAAGAATGTCCTTAACTCAAATGTCATCCTATTTGCCTAAATGCAATTCACTAATGAATATTTAAGGTGTGTATACTCATTTAAATGCTTCAATGTCTCCAAATGATATATTTTTAATATATAAGAAAGCAAATATTTACAACGATTAACACTCTTCACTATCTGAAGTCTCTTCTTTGCAGGTATATTTGTGATCTAGTAAATATAGCCATGAACAAAAATCACAGTAGAGCACATTCTTGTTGATGTAAAGTTGCAGGCAAAGCTTAAAAATCATGGGATAAGGTAGAATTTTATGTACTTTTCTGAATATTTTGATAGGCTTCTTTAAATATCTGATTTTATTTCTTTCTTTGTTCTTTTTATGAACCTTTATATAACATAAAAGTAGATTGAGACATAGTGTTTGCCTGAATTCCAAAGTATGTGAATATTAAGGTACAATAATGTTGCATGTAAATGACTTTAAAAATCGCTTGGTTTCATGTAATTGGAGATAAACATTCTGACTCAGGCAAAATAGACTTCATCTTCAAAGAACAAAAGGTAATGAAACAATTTTGTTATGTCTTAATCAATCATAAATTCTTTTCTTTATAAAATAGTTCAATTCACTGGCATACATGTCGAGTTATTTTGTTACCTCTTATTTAATTAACATGTGATCATAACATGATAAATGTAAACATATCTAAAAAATGTTGAATATTTTAGTTTTCCTGCAATATCTCTTGATCTCTTAAGAGGTTCAGCTTATGTCAGGTCATCTGAGTTATTGAGAATGCATGTATTTTCAGTGTGTGTTTGAATCTACTGAATAAAAAATTTGAATTTTTCTTCTACAACTGCAGTCTTCAGTTAATTTCCCACAGTGTACAGTCCTTATTCATTGTTTGATTATTAAATAATGTGTTTTGAACAATTCTACCTGACACTCCGTCTCTTCCTATTCCTCACATACTACCTTAAATTTCTCCTCCCAACCTTATGTGTTCCTTTTGTCAACTCCCAGAGTCTACTTAGCACTGCCAATATGCATGAGTATAGGGCCATGCACTGGAACATGGGATGCCTACCAGGGGCCATACTTGAAAAAAAAATAATATTTAACAGTCATAATTAGTTTCAGCTATTACTTTGAGACAGTTCAGAATCATTTACTGGAGCCTCAATTGGACAATTTCCCAAATAAAATTGGTGTATGACTTTAAGTGTGAGAGATTTTTTGGTTGATGTTTAATACAGAAGAGTGCTGTGGGTAGCTCTATCCATATACAAAACTGGCTTGGTATATATAAGAAAGTTAGTCAAATGTAAGCAGGAGAGTAAATCAGTAAGCAGCATTCCTCCATGGTTGCTACTCCTAGTTCTTGCCTTTAAGATTCTTCCTTGAGTGAGTTCCTGTTCTGACTTCCCTCAATGATGGATTGTGATCAATAACTGTATGATGGAATAAACAATTTACATATAGATTGTTTTTGACTGTAGTATTAATCACAGCAAAATGGAAAGAAACTGAAACTCTTATTCCTCTTCTCCAACAAATCTCAATTTCCAGTAGTTTCTCAGGTATGACTGGGACTCCATGAGTCCTCCTACATCTGTGCTGGAATTTTGGTTGGGTTTGCAAATTTTGTGCATGTGTCCACACTCACTGTAAATTCATGTATGAAGCAATCCTGTCATGCAATGACAACACTGTTTTCATAACATTCTTTGTTAGCTTCTTAAAAACCTCCTCCCCTTCCATAATCATCGCTGAGCCTTGGTTTTGGGGGAATACAATAACGTCTTATTTAGAACTGTCTTATTCTCTGTAGTCTTTCCATCTTGTAGGTTTGCAGTAATCACCATCTCTTATAAAAATAAGCTTATCTAGTGATGCCAGGGAGCTGAACTACTATATAAGATTCAGATAAGTATTGAGAATGCAATTTCATTTAGCAGAGCAACATACCCTCAATGAGAACCTACTGTTCTATATTGAAGACACCTGTGACCAAAACCCATACACACTCCATTGCTTTAGTGTGACAGACATGAGTTTCATCTTCTGGAACAAGCTGTAAATCAAATTTGAAAAATATTTGCTACTTCCATGACAAGTGGGCAAACTTTGCCAGATTGGTCTTTATTATCCTTGGCAGGGTTCATAGATACGTAATACTGATGATTGCTTTTCTTTCCCAGTAGTATTCATAGCATATTCCAGCACTACAGAATCTAGCAAGTATGGATGGAGTTTCTAGGTTGGTACCAGATTGATATCTCCAAAACTTTATGTTTCAGCTATGTGGTATCTTCATCAATATGCAATAAAGAACAACGTAAATAGCCTGAATTATTTTTGGAGTTTATGAGATACCATTGATCAATAGTTCAAAAAGTATAACTCATACTTGCCTCTATGATTTTTGTTTGGTAGCCTGATAGTTTGATGACATCTCAGACATGCATTATAACTCCATATAGAAGAACTCTATGAGTTATTTTTTGATCTCTGAATATTTTATAAAATTGTTGTTGCTTCTTAGAGTTTGGAGATTGATATGATGGGTGGAGACACAGTATGGAGACATAGATAGTGACAGGTCATTTTGTTCAAAATTAAGATGGAGGTATGTGTGGCAATCCTCAGAACTCTTCTGTGTTAGCATGGTGGATATTGTAGCCATAACAAAGTAATTATGGCAGCAAGGCAAACATTACTTCACTTTTAATATTATGATGTCTTAAAAATAAGGTATCAAATAGTTCCAAAATAGTGTGATAATAATTAGCATTCCAATAAATTTAAAAGATATGTGTAAAGAAATCTGGGAAACTAACGTAGAAGAAAGTTTATTCAGATACATTGCAAGTTTTAATTAAGGCCATGGTTGATAGCAATTGCCATCTTGCTATGTGACCTCTCAAAAAATCAGCAACTATTGAATCAGCTGAGTAGGTGGTCTCTACTGTTTTCAAATAGAACCTCAAAAAGGATAAATCATATAAAAGCTAAGTAATCAGGAGAATGGAATCTAGCAATACTTTGGAAATCTGAATGCAGGAAAGAGTATTAATAATGAAGTAAATAGTCTGAAAGAAGCTACGGGAAACATTTATTTAGGAAGCCATTGTTTCTGTATTTTTAACATAATCTTTTTCAGAAGTCTTCATTACCTAATCTCATTGGAAATTCTGAGAAGAAATGAGTCTCTGTGAAAGACATAATGTGAATTATATAAACCCACAGACAAACAGAGGATAAAAAAAGTGAATTAACTAGGGCATGTGATAGAATCCTTCCTGAGAAATAATAGTGAATGCTTTTATACTTAAAAAGTCATTGAAAGAAGTTCAATAACTGGACGAAAATCACACACACACACACACACACACACACACCTAAAAGCAGGACCATGCTCAGTATTTTCACAATAATGATGAAGACAACAGGGAAGCTATATAATGTTTTAATGTTATTTAAACAAAGTAATCTTGGAAAATCAGACAAAGCCAAGATCTGTACATCTCCCTTGTTTGAGTTTTTGTTTCAAAATTTAAAACAAAAACATCGAGAATAAAGAACGTTAACATCAAGAGGATCATAAAGGAAAACTATGCTGTTAAAGGCAAAAGTTTTCAACTTTATAAACTTAAAACATGAATTATATCTTTTTTAAAGTGACATTTTAGCATCTATCTTTAAGTATAGAAAATTCAGTTATTTAGACATCACAACATATTCTTAAGAAACTGAGCAAGTGCAGCAGGCTTAAATAACATTTGAGTAGGATTTATACTATAAAAAACGAGATTTTCTGTAGTGGGGGTTGTTAAATCCAAGAATAAGGGATAGAAGGAAGCTGTACTTTCCTTTGAAGGGGTAGAGAATTAAGGTACCTCCCCAACTGTCAGGAAAGTTTAAGGCAGGGTGAATGGATTAGGTGACCTTTCAAAATTACTTCCATCCCAGAATTTATGATGTCAATATAAACCAGCAGGCCTTGATGGAATCCTGGAAAGAAAACACTAACTCTTATGCTTGATTGTGATATTTGTTGAATTCAGACATAGCTCGGTGCCTGGTTTGATTCAGTTGTGCCTAATATCATAAGCTTTGAAATAAGGTAGCTTGGATAACAATTACTTGAATCACTGGACTGTTCAGAAAATTAAAGGAGGTAACATATTCCAAATACCCTCCCTGAACTATGTGCACAACACTTACTCCTGATAAACCTTCTTCTTCAGCTCCACAAACTATTGTAGAGATTGAAGATGTGAACAACACTGACTGGAATTAGTGGATTATGAAAAATAAAAATAAAACCCACAATTACTTTTTCTCTAGGGCCAGCTGTCAATTTCTAAATCTATTTATTGTTGCAAAATAAGCATCTAAGATAGGATTAAGACTACATGTCTCTGTGGCTATAAAGATAAGTATCTAGAATGCAGTAAGAAACTGTTTTGATTTAGGAAAATGACACTAAGTGGTTCTATTGTAGGATCCATGATATCTTCAGCCATTGATAGTTTTGGCTAGGTTTACAGTAGCAGCTGTGAATTTTCACCTTTTGAGTGGGGCCTTAATTCTAGACAGCTGCTGTTTCCCTCCCACATAAAAGTATCATGACTGCATCATTGGAGGTATCTTGCCTAACCAGTTTTGTTTGCTTGTTTGTAGGCTTTATCGGTGTCTAGGACTACTAACTTATGGCTTTGTTTCTCCCTCTCTAGCTTGTATAGCTCTTTCTGATACTAGGAGAGCAAGTCATGACAACAGAGGTTTCTGAGCTAACACTAGCTTGGTTTCATCAAATACTGTGTGTGACCCTTATGTTTTCTTTAGAAATTACGTCTTATACTCAAGTTGTGGGCGGTAGCCAAAGACAATGGCAACCACCTTAAAATGGGATCACTTTTTGACCTCCTGAGCAAAGGCTATTTCCTGATATCAGGGGGAGAGTTCTTAGTAGACAGTTACTGGCTCTTGGGGTAGCATTATAACTCCATGTGTTGCAACCCTATTACATACACACACACACACACACACACACACACATATCTGTTTGTGGTATGTGTGTGTATATGTATATATGTACATATATATACTTTATTCTTCAGCTACACAAAACATTGCAGTGCTTGAAAATACTATACAGATTGAACATATACCCACGTACTCATGGGCAAAACTACTTGGAATTAGTGGGTTCTGAGAAAAAAACACTTGTTTCAGCTAGTATTTGGTGCTCACAATAACTTATCCTCTACTTTATGCCCAGCTGTAAATTTTTAAATCTCTGTATTGCTGCAGAATAAGGTTTTAAGATAGGGTTAAAATGATACTTATCTGTGGATGTAAGGATAAGTATTTAGAATGTAGTTGGAAACTTTTGATTTTCTAATATATAATAATACACATAAATATATAGTAGGGTGTATTTTATAAATACATATGCATATCAACACTAAAATCCATTGATTTTATACTATACAGTGTTAAATATTCAGTTATTTAATTTAATGTCAATAAACAAGCATATCATCTAATCAATACATTAGCTTTTATCATTACTGACTGCAAATAAAATGATCTTTTTTTTTTTTTTTTTTTGGTGGGGAGAGCCTGACCTGGAACTAGCTCTTGTAAACCAGGCTGAAATAGGCTGAAATGATCTTTAAACCAAATAACTGTTTTAAAGTAAATTTATTTATGCTTTCCAATGAGTAAAACAAAACAAAGGTATAGTTAATTATTCAAGACAAAGACAACTCAATTACTCCTTTAACGTTCCCCTTCTTTATCCTTAGATAGTCTGATCTTCATTACATATTCACAGTTAAATCTAGTACAGGAAATGAAGCCTTATCTCTACAACCAAGTAATATTAAAGAAGTGAAAAAATATAGCTAACAAACAAATAAAAAAACCTGCGTGTCCCTTTAAAAAGTTTCATCTCCAAGGAAAATAAATCTAACCATGAAACATCTACTGTTCATATCTGTCACTATCCCTTGAGGCATCACACACACACACACACACAGAGTCTTATTTATTCTTTTTACAGGTTAACTTACTGGTGTTCTCTGTACCTCTTGACTCTCAGTATTTGCATTTGGGATGGGAAAGTACTTATTTCTTTCTAAGCCTAAAGAAATGTGTGGACTTTATTTCTCCTTCCCCTCAGGTTTTGAATGGAAAAAGGTATATTTCATATGAACAAATTTCTAAAAACCTCTGACATAAAAACAGAAAGAAGACAAATGAGATGAATTACATTCAAATGATTGACAATTGCTTAAGAAAATTAATTATGGTACTCATAAGTGGATTCTAGCCATAAATAAAGGACATTGAGCCTATAATTTGTGATCCTAGAGAAGCTAAATAAGAAGGTGAATTCAAAGAAAATCATATAGTTATCCTCCTGGATATTGGAAGTAGATAAGATTGCCAGGCAAAAGTAGGATGCATGGAGATGGGGGTGAGGTGGGTGTAAAGGGAGATGGGGAGAGAGAAGGGAGAAGTAGAGGAGTGGGGAGAGCTTTGCGGAGTGGGATGGTTGAGAAAGAGGAAAGGTGGATATGGGAGCAGGGAAGTAGATATCTTACTTTAGTCATTAGAGCCATTTTAGTGTTGGTAAGAGACCTTACTCTAGAGGGGTTCCCAGGTCCCAGGAGATGTCCCCAGCTTGTTCCTTGGGCAGCAGAGGAGAGGGTGTCTGAACTGGCCTTGTCCCATAGCCACATTGATCAACATCTTGCATATCACCATAGAACCTTCATCTGGCAATGGATGGAGATAGAGACAGAGACCCACATTGGAGCACTGAACTGAGCTCCTAAGGTCCAAATGAATAGCAGAAGGAGGGAGAACATGAGCAAGGAAGTCAGAACCGCAAGGGGTGCGTCCACCCACTGTGACGGTGGGGCTGATCTAATGGGAGCTCACCAAGGCCAGTTGGACTGGGACTGATGGAGCATGTGATCAAACAGGACTCTCTGAATGTGGCTTTCAATGAGGGCTGACTGAGAAGCCAAGGGCAATGGCACTGGGTTTTGATTCTAATGCATGGACTGACTTTGTGGGAGCCTGGTTTGTTTGAATGCTCACCTTCCTAGACCTGGATGGAGAGGGGAGGACCTTGGATTTCCCATGGGTCAGGGAACCCTGACTGCTCTTAGGACTGGAGAGAGAGGGGGAGGGGGTTAGGAGGAGTAGGAGGGAAATGAAAGGTGAGGAGGAGGTGGAAAATTTTAATAAATAAATAACTAAATAAATTTTAAAAAAGAAAATTAATTATTCAGATTGACTTTGCCAAAGTCATTTTCTTTTCTTTTCTTTTCTTTTCTTTTCTTTTCTTTTATGCTCTGACAGTGCTGAAGCATGCATGGCAGTCCCATATGGCAGTTCTGTTGAACTTGTTCTTATTGGGTTTCATGGTCTAAGCTGATGAGGATGAATGATGAGATCTCTTCCTCAAGAGGTTTCCAATCTCATAGATAGTTGTGAGCGAGTCATAGTTGGCACAAATGAGACAGTGGTGATGGGCCTTGACTCAAGCTCATGGCCGAACTTGGAAAGATTCAAAATATCTAATTGCTTAATTAATTACAGTGCAATAGACCCTCTTTGATATCATTTACGTCTGTGCAATCCTCTAGAAGCTCCAGTTTAATCTTTTGTAGTTAGCTCCTGGCTCCTGTTAGGGGCTTCTGGAGTTTTTAGGACATGGAATTTAATGGAAGTTGCAGATGAACCTTGAAAGTTGTAGTTTGACCCCTATTCCCAGGGACTCTGGTTCTTTTCCTGCCATAATATTAGGAGCTACTACCACAAACTCCCACTATGTGCTCTGCTTTGTCTTCTCAGCCTTAAGGATCAAAAAAATCTTCTAATCATTATTCTGACTCCTCAGAACTTTATGATGAGAGGTTAAATGAGGACTTTCTTGAAGATTCATGGCTTGCGTTATTCTTATCTTCTGCTTTGCTTACTTATCTGAAACCTATAAGATTATAGGGAAACCATTTATATTCCCAACAACTGTCAATGCAGAGACATACATACTATAGATACATATATGAAACATTCTAGATTACTTCTGATTCATGTATATTACTTTATTGTTTTAAAAGTCTCTATTCTAGATTATATCCCATTTTCTATAAATTCTACTTATAATAATGTTTTCACAAATCTGAAGTAATCAGAACGATAGAGTATATATACTTTGTTGTTTACATTCAAATTGAGTTAACTAAAACGTATGTCTTCTTATTTTGTTCCTTTTGGTCTCAGATATAAAGGTTAAAAATTATTCTGAAGAAACAGACATGCATCATCCATGCAGAATAAATAGGCATGCCTATGCTTCTGTTGTCTGGAACTGACATGCTCTGTTAACCAACCAGAATTCCTTCTGTTATGCACTCATACACTGTTTTGGACACCACTGAATTCAAAATCTGCCTTTCTGCACCCCTCATGGGTCTCTAAATGTTCGAAATCTAGCGAGATTGAGAAGAACAGTGTTTCAGCATACCCCCTTTTTTTCAGCTCACGGTGTCAGGTGTCATAAAATTGCCTAAACCACACAAGGAAATTGATTCATGTAAATGCTCCTTTGTTTTATGCAGCTATGACCACAGGACAGTAAAAGTAAACCATACAGATTTCATCTTACAACACGCTGACTCAGGAAAAGGGATTTTATATTTCCATATTTTTGAATCTCATTGTTTACTCCCTGGCAAAAGTAGGTTTATATTAAGAAATGTTTAAATCGTAAAATAATGAAGGAAGTCTTTAAAATGATATCAGGGCATTTTAGCATAACATATATTTAATTGAGATAGATTTAAATTACACCAGTTTCCACTGTCTTTCCTCTAGCCCCTTCCAGCTGCTCTGCAAAAAAACCATCCCTCAGTCCTCCATTCTCAAGCTGATAGCCTCAGTTCCTTGATTATTATTGTTACATATATGTATGTATGTATGTATGTATGTATGCACAGATACACAAACACATAAAGCCTGCTGAGTCCAATTTTTTTTGTGGCATGAATATGGTTTCAGGGCTAGGCACTAATATCATTCTTTTAATGGAACAAATGTAAATGTCATATATTTATCTATCAATATTTCTTTAAATATTGGCATATCAATTTCAAGAATAATTTCAGATAATCAGAGACAATGACAGCCAATTTGGAATACAATGCCCACAGGAGGTGTTGTTAAGGCTTAATATATTGTACAGGGCAAAATTGTGAAGCAAAGTAGTAACTACTAAAAGCATACATTAGTATAATTAGGAAGTACTTCCTGGAAACAAGCATGTTCATTTCTAGGATTCATTTGAAGAAATACTATAGTTTCACAGCTTATTTGAAAAACCGAGTAACTTGGGGAGAGCAATGCTTTCTTTTCCATGAGCATTATTATTTTTGGTTCTCTGCAGTAACTGCTAAGTTTACATCTTATTAACTGATTCTCACAGAACCATGAGGACTGAAGGCCTTACTGAAGCATCTCTGTTTCACAATACTTATTAAAGCAACCCTGTATCTTTATGTAGTGTAACTTCCAATTAATTTTTTAAGGTCAGCCTGACACATTGCAATCAACAGTGATGTTGCCAACCATAATAGCTTCTAAATAATATCTGGCCAATTTCAAATTTTGTAGTAGAATATAAAATCTAGTTGTTGTCTCAGATCTCTCTGAAAATGTGCCTTGACATATTTTTACTGCAAATAGGATTAGTAACTCTAAACTGTATACTTTATCATATTATTTCTCAAAAATGATCATATTATCTAAATAGCAATTCAATCATATTCATTATATATACTAAGCTGAAAATTTACGTTTTTAGCCAAGATTTCTTGGGAAATCCACTGAACCCTAATGTGCACCAAACTTTGCTCTTTCTGAGGACACATTCAGCGCTCCTTCTGGCCTATCCTCAATGACGCTGGCCATCCACAGATATTAGAAACACTTTCTATCTGGTACTTCTAGTGAACAGAATAGTTCAAGACTCAGGTGGATTTACATTATTTTTTCTGTGTTCCATTATGATCTCTCCATTCCCTTCTTCAGCCCAGTAACAACTCTCCTGAGGTGCCCCTCCTCCTACATCAACTCCATTATTTGGAAATTCTAACTCTTGGTATAGGGTCAGGGTCCTCTGAGTCCTTTCCACCTTGCCTCTCCTGATTAGTCATTGTCTTCCTTCAACTTACTTATAAGAAGTCCTTCTCCCACAATACCTTTAACACCCTGAGAACGCTGTCTCTTGAATAGGTCAAGAACCCTTTATCTTGTCTCTGAATTCCTTCTGAGTTTGTTCTCCTAAACCTTTTTTATACATTCCTGCCAGGCACTGATGTGCAGAAACACTCTCTAGAAGAACCCATAGCCACCCAGAGCTGTCTAAAGGTCCAGAGAAAGATACAGCAACTCAAGCACAGAGAACCAACACAACAAAGATCAGAGCAGATATAAACACGTAGAATCACCTCAATAACCACAACTCCAGAAGCCAAGACACCAGCACAAAAACAAATGAGAAGTGCATTATAGCTAAAGCACTAAAGAAGGCCTTCAAAATGGGCACTGTGAATATGCTCAACAAACCAACAAACTTACAGATGATATGAATAAACAACTAAAATAACTAAAGCATAAACAATGTATTGGAATAGTGAAAACATTTCAACACATGGGAGTAGGACTTAAAAAATGGGGGGCGGAAATGGAAACTTTTATAATTTAATAAAATTACTTTCAAAAAATAGAATAACTGCAGGTAGGAGAGCAGAGAAATATGTAGAGCTCAATAAAAATCAATACAAAATAGAATAACTGCCCCAATACTGAGGTTAACCTTAAAATGAAAAATTAGCAATTAAAACACAAAACTCTGAAGCAAACCATTGAAGAAAGAATCCCAGGCATTGAAAACAAGGTAGAAGGAATGAACACCTCCATCAAAGTAAATGTTATATCTCAAAAATTTTGAAGAACAAAATATTCAAAACACTGGGAGACTATGAAAGGACCAAATATATAAGTAATGGTAAAAGAAGAGAGAGAAGAAAACTATGTCAATGGAATAGAAAATATTTTCAACAAAAATCACAGAAGAAATCTTTATCAACTTAAAGAACAAGTCCAGAAAAGTATAAGAATCATAGGGAATATCAAATTCAAAGGACCAGAAAAGAAATTCAACATTAAACATAAAAACATAAAAAAATCATAACACTAAACCTAAGGAAACATGACCAAGTAACATGAAAAGGGAAACTCATTAGAATAATACCTTCCTTCTCAGAGAGATTAGAAAAGTCAGAAGTTCCAAGAAAGATGTTCTAAAAAAAAACCAAAGAGTCCCAGCATACCAGCACAGACAATAATACCCAGCAAAATTACCAAGAATAGATGGAGAAAGGTAAATTTTGTTGATAAAAACAAATTAAGGCAGTATCTAGCTACCTATCTAACTACAGTAGTCACTAGAAAAAAATTTCCACCTGAGGTTAATGAAATCTTACAAAATATGAGGAATAAATAATTCAGATCATTAAATCAAAAGAGGGGGAATAACACACACCACAAAAGCAAAATAACAGGGATCAACAAATGCTGCTCAGTGATAAATTTTAATGTCAATTGTCTCAATTTCCCAATAAAAAGACATAGAATGACAAATTAGATTTGATAACAAAATCTATTCCTCTGCTGCATCCAAGAACACCTTAACAACATATTTTACTACCACTAAATAAATGACTTTTTTATTTTATTTTTTTTTCGTTAGACTTGTTTATTCAAGTATTCAGAAACACTCTTTCCACTTCCTCCCCTCCTTCCAATACCCTCCCGCTCCCCCCATTCTCCCCACTCCCTCTCCTCCTCCCTCACCATTCCCAAGAGCAGTCAAGGTTTCCTGCCCCGTGGGAAATCCAAGTTCCTTCCCCCTCCCTCCAGGTCCAGGAAGGTGAGCATCCAAACAGGCCAGGATCCCAAAAAACCAGTTCATGCAGACGAAACAAGACCCAGTGCCATTGTCAATGGCTTCTCAGTCTTCATTTGGACCTTGGGGGCTCAGTCAGCCCCCATGTCAACCATATTCAGAGAGTCTGGTTTGATCACATGCTCGTTCAGTCCCAGTCCAGCTGGCCTTGGTGAGCTCTCATTTGATCAGTCCCTTTGTATCAGTGGGTGAACGCACCCTTCGCGGTCCTTACTTCCAGTGCTCCAATGTGAGTCTCCGTCTCTATCTCCACCCATCGTCAGATGAAGGCCCCCTCTGATTTTTCTTTCCTTGCTCACGATCTCCCTCCCTCTGCTTCTCATTTGGACCTAGCTGCACTGATCGTGGTGTAACTTCACAGAGCTAGAACACTGTCTAAGATATCAAAAACAGCAAATACAACAGAAAGTATTAAAATCATACAAACAGCAAAACGGACTACTAAATGAAAAGTGTGTCAAGACAGAAATTAAGAAGGTAATTGTTAAAATTTTACAATTGAATAAAAATGATATCTGCATATCCTAAACTTATGGGACAAAATAAAGGCACTTCTTAGAGAAAGTTCATAGCACTAAGTTACTTCCACAGAAAAAAGAATAAGTATATCTGTTGGCAACTAAAGGAGATCTGTTTGCAAATTAATGGCACACCTAAAAAATTTAGAACTGAAAGAATAAATAACAAGCAAAAAGAATAGATAACAAGAAATAATCAACTCAGGGGTTAATTCAATTCAATAGATACAAAAAAATAAAAAGAATCACTAAAATGAAAAGTTGTTTCCTTGAGAAAATCAATAAGGTGGATACACCCTTACCCAAATTAACTAAAAACAGATAGAGGACATCTAAATAAATAAAACTGTAATCAAAATGAGGGATTCATAGCACACACTAATAGAATACAAAGAATATTAAGGGTATACTTTAAAAATATATAATCACCAAATTTAAAAAAACATAAAAGGAATGGATAATATTTTTGATATACAAAACTATCAAAATTAAATCAATATCATATAAACAATTTAAGCAGAACCATAACTCCTAAAGAAATAGAAGCAATAAGTAAAAGTTTCCCTATCAGAAATACCCAAAGCAAGATGGATTCAGTGAAGTACTTTACCAGACTTTCAAATAAAGATTATCACTATTATACTTCAATATTTTTACAAAATAGAAAACAAAGGGATCTTGCCTTTTTTTGAATACATATCTATCCTGATACCCAACTCACACAAAGACCTAACAAAAATAATTACAGACCAATTTCCCTTATGAAGAGAGATAAATTCTTCATAAAATACTTATTTGCAAAACAAATTCAAAAACACATTAAATATTATTTACCATTAACAAGTAGGCTTCATCTATTAGTGAACGGATGCTTCATGTATGGAAATTAATAAAAAAAATACTCTACCACATAAACAGGCTGAAAGATAAAATTGACACGACTATATCATTAATGTATAAATGTCCTCTGAAAAAATTTCAGCATCCACTAGTGTTAAAAGTACTGGAGATAATGGGGATAAACGGGACATATTTCAGCACAATAAAAGCGATTTACAGCAAGGCCACAATCAATATCAGTCAAAGCAGAGAGAAACTCAAAAAACGTCTACTAAAATTAGGAACAACAACCCTGAATAATAAAAGAACTTGCAGAAATATTGCCAAACCTCATCTTAAATTTTACTACAGAACTATGATAATAAAAACAAAGTGGTATTTACATAAAACATGTACAATGATCAATGGAATCAAATCGAAGACATAGACATAAGTCCAAATCCCTAAGGACATCTGATTTTTGACAAAGAAGAAGAAATACACACTAAAAAAATAAAGTATCTTCAATAAAGGGAACTGGTCAGACTTGATGGTGCTACGTAGAAGAATGCAAACGGATTAATATTTATTACCCTGCACAAAACTCAAATCTATATGAATTAATAGTTTAAATATAAAAGCAGACACCTTGAACATGACAGAGGGGAAAGTGAACTCATTTAACTTATTGACATAGAAAAAGATTTTCTGAACAGGACTATGATAGAGCAAACATTAAGAACAACAATTATTAAAAATGAGCTCAGAAAACTGAAAATGTTGTGTATGGTGGAGGATACCATTGTTCAGACAAAGTAGCAGCTTACAAAATGAAAACAAAATTACCAACTATGCATCTGATAAAGGGCTAATATCTAAATATATAAAGAACTAAAAGTAATGCTTATCAAGAAAACAAATAACTCAATCAAAAATGGAGTAGAGGAATAATCAGAATTTTCAAAAGAGGAAACTCAAATATCAAAGAAACACTTAAAGGAAAGTCCAGCATTCTTAAGATCATGGATGGCAAAACAAAACTTCTCTAAGATTTCAACTTTCACCAGTCACAATGGTCAGGATCAATAAACCAGATGGTAGTTTATGCTGGTCAGAATATGGGGAAAGGAGAACACTTGTCCATTGCTGGTCAGAGTGCAAACTTGTACAGCTACAAGAGCAGTTTGTCAGTCTCAGGAAACTGGGAATAGACCTGCCTCAAGATCCAGAACCGCCACACTGATTTCCACAGTGGCTGCACAAGTTTGCATTCCCACCAACAATGGATGAGAGTTCCCCTCTCTCCGCATCCTCTCCAGCATAGGCTATCATTGGTGTTTTTGACTTTAGCTAATCTGACCGGTGTAAAATGGTATCTCATAGTTGTTTCGATTTGCATTTCCCTGATCGCTAAGGAGAAATCCCCAGATTGTTCTCTGGACAAAGGAGAGGGTGCCTGAACCGGCCTTGGCCCATAACCACACTGATGGATATTTTGCATATCACCATAGAACCTTCCTCTGGCGATGGATGGAGATTGAGACAGAGACCCACATGGAACACTGGACTTAACTCCCTAGGTCCAAACGAGAAGCAGAAGGAAAGAAAACGTGAGCAAAGAAGGCAAGACCAGAGGGAACCTTCACACGTTAATGGATGGAGATTGAGACAGAGACCCACATTGGAGCACTGGACTGAGGCCCCAAGGTCTAAATGAGGAGCAGAAGGAAGGAGAACATGAACAAGAAAGGCAGGACCGTGAGGAGTGCGATTACCCACTGATACAAGGGAATTGATCTAATGAGAATTCACCAAGGCCAGTTGGACTGGGACTGAACGAGGACGTGATCCAACCAGATTCTTTGAATGTGGCCTGATTCTCTGAATGTGGCTGGCACGGAGTCTCTCTGAAAAGCCATTGACAATGACACTGGGACTTGTTTCCTCTGCAGATACTGGATTTTTGGGATCCAGTCTGTTTGGATGCTCACCTTCCTGGACCTGGAGGGAGGGGGAGGAACTTGAACTTCCCACAGGGCAGGAAACCCTGACTGATCTTAGGGATGGAGAGGGAGGAGGAGAGGGAGTGGGGGAAGTGGGAGGGTGTTGGGAGGAGGGGCAGAAATGGAAACTTTTATAAATTAATAAACTTTTATAAATTTTTTTAAAAAAAGAATCATTGTGGAAAAGAAGGCAGATAAATTATAACATCCAGAGGATCATGGAGTATTTTCTGAGACTGTGTCCCCTATTAATGTCAAAGATTATACCCATAAAGTCTAACCAACACTATTGCCTAAATATAGGCTGATCAGTGACAACAGTAGACATGTTTAAATGCTTGGGGAAAAGTTCAAAAGCCTCAACTTTACACACATGAAAAATACTATAGACAGCTAAGGAATGCTGAGATGAGGAGAAATTGTCTTTCCCAGAAAAAAAGCACACCATTTGATTATCCAGTGACAGTTGGTAAATCCTGAAAAACACATATAAAAAGTATTATACAATATGAGCATGTTGCATTTATGTGTTAAAGATTATGTATATGTGTGTATGTATGTGTGTTTGTGTGTGTGTTAACAATGAGAAAAGATGCCATGGATTTTAAAAAGAGACAGGGAATACAACAGAATTTTGAGGAAGCAAAGGGGAAATAATTTGATTATATTGTTAAAGAGAAAGAATAATAAAACTAAAACACTGTAGTTCAAATTGTAGGAAGCAACATTATAGACAAGAAATATTGTAAATAACAAGAATTTTATTACAATTAAGAAAAATGCAGTAAAGCAGAAGTAATGCTTTTCATCAAAGAAAAATGGACAAGTTTTAAAATATCAAGCTATTCATTTATAAACCACGAAGAACCACCCAGCGGGGGAAAAAATCCATTATCTACTTCACAGTAAAATAATAGGATATCTATGGATTAGAAAATATTACAAATAATCAACTATGCTTTCCTAAAAGGCAACAAAATAACTGAAAGTTGAATTTCACCAGAAAGAAAAATGAAAAAGGACCAAGATAGTAGGAAATTATTTGGCAAAGGACAGAAGAGTCTAGCTGTCAATCAGGCAACTGCATCCAACAAAAGCCAGTTGAGACTCTGAATGGAGGCAGAGGAACTTTCAAGCTGAGTATAATTACCCAGACCTGTAAGTCTACCTCAGGCACATAGAGGTAGGAGAGTTGTGTATTCTGAGCCTCCTGGGGCTACCTTGAGTATAAGATCGGGCTGAGCTGCATAGTGAGACACTGTCATAAAATACTAAGAAGTGGCAAATTATCTCAAATGCTGAATTTTTGCTTTCCATCTTCAAGACACAGTACAATAAATAAAGAAGTAAACCTTGAAAACAACTGAATGACAATTAAAAGGAGACAAATATGAAATAATTTATACTAACATATCAGGAACAAAGAAAAAACTGACTTTTTTTTCCAGAATACAAATGATCTTATGGAAAATGGAGAAAAACATGGAATTAACTACAACAGTTAAAAACCAAATATGATGAGAACAATGATGCGATTCGGCTTGCTAAAGTTTTAAAAACTTTATTCAGTTGATCAAGAATGAAAAATATCTTAGTTTATCGACAGACCAGTAGCATTATGCCAACTTTAGAGAAAGTAAAAGCGGAAAAACACAGTGTTCAAATACATTATAAGAGTAATAGACAAGTGAGGTTACATTGGATCATGTGACAATGTCAATCAAAAAGATAAGTGGATAACAATAAAGAAATATTAGAAATTTTTATCCATAAAAAGAAAACCACTGACAAAATCCAAGGCCTAACCTATTCAACTTCACAACAAATGACTAGATTTGTCTATGCTTTAAAACATTTGCCTCTATTTTCCAAAGTTTGAATGATATAAAAAAAAATCACAGAAAAATTAAGCTAAAATAAGCATATTAAATCTCATAGTAAGCCATTTTATTTAAGGTATAATAAAATTATTAAACTATACCTGAGCCAAAGTATACATAGAAATGACTCATGACCAACTGTTTACTGCAGAATATTCAAATGTTAAAATTATCTTGGTGGCCCTCATTTGGATAACAAGGTGTATACACACTATGTAGTTTTATTTAGTCACAATAGAAAACAAAATCTTTCATTTTAAGTAAAATGTTTGAAAATTGGAATTGCCAGATTAGGTAAAGAAAAAACCAACATGTAAAAGTTGGTATGAATATGGGAAATATAGATCAATAGGTAGATAGGTAGATATTAAATATACATGAATGTTAAGGCTGATACAGATATGAATAATTTACATTGGTATAAATCTTGCCTTATTGATATAAATTTAAGGTCAATTTTGTTATATGCATATGTATTTCTGCACTTTATTAAGGTATTGTGATTATGTAGTTTATTTTAAAATGCAATGTATAACTAAGAAATATAGGTTAATAGATAATCATCTATAATGGTAAAGTTTATAGCCACGTTAGTTAGATTTTCTAGATATACATAGGTATATTTCAGATAGGCATTCTTCATATCTTTCAAAGACTACAGAATATGGCATTTATGATGTTTTAAGAACTTAGGACTTTTCATGAAAATGAGACTCGTCTGCTCCTGACAGCACTAATCTACTTCAAGAGGAAGATGGGCATCAAAGAGGCTCCTCATGGAGTTGGTTAGCCATTTGGGCAAGAAACTGTTCTTGCCTGGACTATTGCATAAACTGGACATGAAGAACCCACAGAGAGATGACTGCTGAACATGCCTAAAGGTGAGATGATCCTTTGGGGTTCCTACTTCATGAAAGAGTCTGTGAGACATTCTGCAGGACACAGAAGAAAGTACTTAGATAAATCTGCTGGATACTATGGGCCTGTAGGCTGAAAATGGATACCCCAATGGTACAGAAAAACTTTGGGTGATTTTCCAGGCAGAGAGATGTCTCTGTCATTTCTAGAGTTTTGAAAGTTGCTTACTTCTTGTTTACTTAGATAATATTATATCCTTCTGGAGTCTTTGATGGAGTTGAAGAATGGATAGTTATAGTTTTCCTTAGTTATGATGAAAGATAAAATAGATATAAATATTGTAACTATAATTCTTGCTTGATAACTGTTTTGTTATATGTAATTTTACTATTTTAAAATGAAAGCCTTTCATTTTTGTTTAAAAAAAGGGAAATGATGTAGGAGGAACTTCTGTATTTGTGTTGCTTTTGTGGTTAAATAAAGAAACTGCCTTGGCCTTCTGATAGGGCAGTACTTAGATAAGTGGGAACACAGAACTAAATGCTGGGAGGAGGAAGGCAGACAGGGAGAGCTGCCATGAAGCTACCAGGTCAGACACGCTGAATCTTTCCCAGTAAGCCACGACCTCATGGGGACATAAAGATTATTAGAAATGGGTTGATTCAAGATGTGCGAGTTAGCCAATAAGAGACAAGAGCTTATGGGCCAAGCAGTAATTCAATAAATACAATTTCTGTGTGGTTATTTCGGGGTTAAGCTAGCCAAGCAGTGGGACACAGCCCACTGCTCCTCACACTACAAAGGCAAAACCATAGAAGAATTTGAGGTAGATGATAGCAGGATAATAGACGGGTCAATATAACCAAAATACATTCTTTAAAGTTATGAAAAATGAAATGCATCATTTTGTATAGTAAACATACACTAATTTGCAGGGACCAAGTGAAGTCCTAAGTGAATATCAGTTTTTGACAGAGGCATGCCATGTCAAGGACCAATGCTTAAGTTCCATAGAAGTGACAAAGACAAAACCATCACCTGGGAAAGCCCAAAGGGAAGACAAAGTTTTGCGAATGCTGACAGTATGTACATAAAATACCCATGATCCCATTCTCCCTCTGGATATTTACGGCCTGAAGCCTGCCCCGAACAGACACTGCTTCTACTGAGATTACATAAACATGTTTTCTTATTTATCTATATGCAATAACCCTACTTTCCTGTTCAACTGTATATAATAAGTCTGCTAAGAGTCCAAGGTACTGCAGGTTCTCTATCCAAATAATCCCAAGGTGGCTGAATTTTATGTCTGTGTTTTGTCCTTTCTTTAGTTCCATAACAAACCAAGTATGGTTTCTGGGGTCAAAGCCATGAAAGGATATAGCAATAATATTTGGGTTTTGGGTTTTTTGTTGTTGTTTTTGAGGGGAGATGAATGAGCTTATTTATTTATTCATTTTATTCTCTTTTACTGATTTTTATTGAGCTCCACATTTTTCTTTGCTCCTGTCCCTGCCTCTTTCCTCCCCTTCACTCTTCTCCTAAGGTTCCCATGCTTCCAATTTACTCACGAGATCTTGTCATTTTTTACTTTCCATGTAGTTTAAATCTATGTATGTCTCTCTTAAGGTCCTCATTGTTGTTTAGGTTCTCTGGGATTGTGATTGATTTGTGGGCTGATTTTCTTTGTTTTACATTTAAAAACCACTTATGAGTGAATACAAATCATAACTGTCTTTCTGTGTCTGGGTTACCTCACTCAAAATAATGTTTTCTAGCTCCATCCATCTGCCTGCAAAATTTAAGATGTCATTAATTTTTCTGCTCTGTAGTAATTCACTGTGTAAATGTACACATTTTCCTTATCCATTCTTCGGTTAACATTTAGTTGTTTTTTTTTCCCCAATTTCTGGCTATGACAAACAATGCTGCTTTGAACATAGTTGAGCATATGTCCTTGTGGCATGATTGTGCCTCTTTTGGATATATACCCAAAAGTGGTATTACTGGGTCTTGAGGAAAATTGTTTCCTAATTTTCTGAGAAAATATCACCTGACATCCAAAGGGACTATACCAGCTTGCCTTTCCATCAGCAATTCCCGAGTGTTCCCTTTACCCCACAACTTCTCCAGCAATACTATTTGATCTAACTAACATTAATTGTTTATTAAAATGGCTATTTAAATATTAGCAAAA
Source organism: Myodes glareolus (assembly GCF_982192425.1). NCBI lineage: Eukaryota > Metazoa > Chordata > Mammalia > Rodentia > Cricetidae > Myodes > Myodes glareolus. Next base: position 41,090,191 of record NC_142026.1, on the reverse strand, counting down.
TATAAAAATAACACGATTCTTTTTTCAAAAGTATTACAGAAAAGGAAAAATCTGAAAAATGGCAAAATCATTGTTTCTAATTAAAATACTTCCCACTTGCAAAAATTTCAACAATAGAACAAAGTGCAGGCGCCATTCTAAAATTCCATTTTCCTAGAAATAACAAGTTCACTCTTCTTTATGGCTAAACAACCCTTTATCATCTCTGTAGGCCACATCCCTTCTGCTCACTGTCCGAGGGATTCCAATGATGATTCCTTAGCTTTCTCATACAATTGCAGCAGTTGTAAAGAACGAAGATGTGAGTTCATCTGTGGTACATACCCCAGGGTTTAGGTTGGATTCTTTTGAGGATAAGTAGACATAGAATTTTGATGATATTTTTTTAAATTTTTTGAGAATAGATAATTCAAGCTAGACATATTTACACTTCTCTTAGCAATATAGAAGTGTTCTTTGCCTTACCCCTATAATCCACATTAGAATTTATAATTATTTGGTTTCTTTATTTTTTAACAGAGCAAACATTTTTAAGTCACTTAAAACAGTGCATTCCCATATGTCACAGATATGGAGAGATGGAAACTAATTGATTTTTTTGAGATAAAAACTTGATATACAAGAAATCAATACAACAAAATTATAATATAATATAGGTGAGAGTCCATCCTTTATATACATCTCAATCTCTACAAAGTCACCCCATTTGTATTTCTCAATAATACACTGTATTTCTTGTAATAGACCATTTATTTTCAAAAATCTACTTTTTCAAATTATTTGTATGACTTAAGAATTTTCTAATATTTTTGATTTTATTACTCCACCTCCACCAAACTCCCATTAGATTCCTACACAGTTATCTAAATTCATGTTCTTTCTTTCTCAAAACAAGCATAAAGACTGAACAAAACCAAAATAACACAAAAAAATATAGAGTCTGATTTATGTAGGTCAATTATTCTTCCTCATAGGGTCTGCCCAGAAATATGGTTGACATACCTGTTGTTATACCATTACAGAAAACTTATTTTTCCCTTTTACAACTTTCAATTGCACATAACTTCTTCAAAAGTGGTGGGGCTTTCTGCCCACTTCTACTCCATTCTTGGGTTTTGTTTGTTTTGTGCGCACTGCTATGGTCTGTGAGGTCATATGTGCATATGCACAGTTGTCTAGAAAATGCTGTTTCCTTAAAGTTGTTCATCAATGTGATTCTTACACTCTTTCCCTCAATTAATAATGGCCATCCTGGCTTGCGTGAGGGGGAGTCTCAAGGTTGCTTTATTCACATTTCCTTTATGGATAGTAACGTCAAATATTATTTTGCAATTTCATTAGTAACTTGTCCTTTGTATTTTGAGAATTCTGTTCACTTCATTGGCCTATTTCCTGATTTGGATTTTTATTTTTTTAATATTTACTTTTCTGACTTTTCTTTATGTATTCTGATTATGAATCCTCCATCAAATAACAGCTATCAGGTTTGTCTAATATTCTATCTACTATTTTTTTTCCTCAGCTGAGCATAGGTTTATTTTGTTGTTTTGGGGTTTTTTGTTGTGTTATGTTTTTCTCTTTTTTAATTTATTTTTTTTCCAATTTACATGTTGATCTCAGTTCCCTTCCAACTCCTGCACCTGGTCCCCACCCACTTTTCCCCAACCCAACCTCCCATCCACTCCTCAGAAAAGGTAAGGCCTCCCATTAGGAGTCAACAAAGTCTGGCATATCAAAATGAGGCAGGACCAAGCCCCTCCCCACCATATCTAGGAAACAGGCTCAAAAAAAAAAAAAAAAAAGAATGAAAAAAGAAAGAAAAAAAAAAGAAAAAAACAAAAAATTCAGTTCATGCACTAGGGAAAAATCCTGATCGTCCCACAAATTGCCCATGCCACAAAAAAAGTAAAGAAATAAAGAAATAAAGAAGACCATATTCAGAGGGCCTAATTATGTCCTATGAAGGTTTCCCAGCTGTCAGTCTAGAGTCAGTGAGCTTCTACTAGCTGTCTCTGTGGATTTCCCCATCATGATTTGGACCTATTTGCTCATATAATCCTGCCTCTCTCTCTGCAACTGAACAGCTGAACTCCAACTCTGTCCTGTACTGAGCTGTGGATCTCTGCATCTGCCTCCATCCTCCACTAGATAAAGGTTCTGTGATGACAAGCAGGGTAGTCACTAATCTGATTACAGGGGAAGGCCAATTCAGACACCCTCTCCTTATTACTAGGTCTTAGCTGGGGTCCTCATTGTGGATTTTTGGGAATTAACCCTAACACCAGGTTTCTCCCTAAGAAAGTGAGAGCTCCCTATCAAGATAGCTCTTTCCTTTCTCTCCCTCTTTGTCCTTCACCAAACTCAATTATCCTATTCCCCCCTGTTCTTCTCCCTGTCCTCTCCACCTCTCCTTCTTCCCACCCCCACTCTCCCTTCCAGTTTACTAAGGAGATCTTATCTATTTCTACTTCCCAGGGCCATTTAGAGCATAAGGTTTATAAGCATTCCCTTCCATTGGTCAATTTTAACTTTCTTCTGAAAATTACACAAAAAGAAATCTAATAAACTCTAGGTTTACTTGAGAGTGCTTATAAACTAACTTTTCCTTATGAAACTAAACTGATACTTAATAATTTTTTGAAAAGTGCTCAGTAACTATTGCGATAATATTCTAAGGGGAATACAAAATATTTTCTCTTTTCCACATATTTTACCAAATTGTAAACTTATTAACTTCAAAAGTCTTCTGACACAGAAAAATTAGAAGTGAAAAATTACAGAAGTCAAAATGCACTCTAATATTTTCTCTGCAATTTACAAAGTAGCTTTCCATTATTAAAGACACATTAATTTTGTAAAATAACAAAAAATATTGTTTTTCTTTTATTTTATGGATATTTTTTAATAAATCTAATAACTCAAAATGAGACGATGAATGTAAAAAGAGTAATAGTTAAAAATCTGTTTAATTGAATTTTCAGTCATCTATAAACAAGCAAACAAAAATATTTAATAAAAATGTCTTTCTCTTCTTGAAGTCAACATAAAGATATTTATTTTAAGAGACAAATTAGTATTTTGTTTTGGTTTGTTTTGGTTTGGTTTTTGATACAGGGTTTTTCTGTGTAACAACTGTAGCTATCCTGGAACTAGCTCTTATAGACCAGGCTGACCTCCAACTCACAAACATCCACCTGCCTCTGCCTTCTGAATTCTGGGATTAAAGCCAAATGCCACCTCTGCCCAGGTACAAATTAATATTTTTTTCATTTCTGTTTAAAATACTTTTTCTATTTTTTGTTAATTTTTTTCACGCAACATATATTAGAATTACAGTTTCCCCTCCCCCCAAACCCTCAAGATCCTCCCACTTCCCTTCTCATCTAAATCGACACTTTTTTCCCTCTCTCTGATTAGAATATCTAAAGAATAATAATCAAATGAAATAAATAAAATGAAATAAAACAAAAACAAATAAACTGTAATGATACATGTAGACACAGGGATTCAGTCACTTATATATATAGGAATCTCATTTTTTAAAAAAAGCCGTAATATACATGACAAAAGAACTGTAAGGTTAAAAAAGCAAAACAAAAAGAATCATGATATAGCACGTTGAGTTCTTTGTTTTTTCCACCAAATTTCATGCAAGAGGCCTGCCCCAATAGTGGCTTGTATCCCCAATGAGTCTTCGCTGGAGAAAACTCATGTTCATTGGGAAGTGGTTATTAAATGAAGATAGCTGCTGACTTAGAGATCAAAGCTTGCGTCCATTTCTCTCAGTGCTCACGACCACATCTGGACCAGACCTATGCAGGTCCAGTGAATGCTGCCACAGTTTCTGTGAATTTATATGTGTATCAGTCCTGTTGTGTTGGTTGTGTGTGAGTGTGTGTGTTTGTGTGTGTGTGTGTGTGTGTGTGTGTGTGTGTATGTTCCATCTCCAATTGACTCTTAGAATCTTTATACCTCCACTTCTGCAGAATTCTTTGAGTCCTGAGGAAAGGGGGTTAATAGAGATATATTCCATTTAGAACTGAGTAATCCAAGGTCTCTCACTCTCTGCACATGGTCCATCTGTAGGTCTCTGTGTTTGTTCTCATTAAGTGCAGGAGGAAGCTTCTCTGCTGATGGCTGAGCAAAGCACTGATCTACGAGTACAAAGAATGTCATACAGAATCACCTCATTGCTACATTTCTATACAACAGTAGCGTTTGGTTTTCCCATAGATTCTTGTCCTGTCTGCTCCTAGGTTCTTAGCCGGGATAGTAGTGTATGACAAGAGTTCCATCTCATGGAATGGTGCTTAGACCTAGACAGAGAGTAATTGGTTACTCCCAAAAACTTTGTCTTACTATTGCAAAGGCACATCTTGCAATACGTCATTACAGATCACAGACTTTGTAACTGGTTAGTATTTACCTTTCTCCTTTGATGCCATGCAAATATGTTCCAGTAGCTTGAACAGGACTCAGTAGTGATGAAGGCTCTATGTTGGCACTGGATTGAGCTCTCCATGTTCAATGAGTTGTATCGGTATTGCCTTCAGACCTTGCTATCAATTTGAGGAGAGCAAGCAATAGCCCACACAATAGATTGGTTTGTTTGGAGGCTTTTCGCAGAGTCCCTTTGGTCAACAACCCAATGTGATTTAACCTCTTCGCTGTATTGGAAACCACTTGTTATCATGAGAGGTATCCAGTTGGGGTTCTGTTTCCCCCATAATTTGGCAAATTCATTTAGATTTATTTCATATATATAATTCTGCTACATGAAGTTGCCAGCCAATCCTAAATGGCCATTAGTTTTGAGAGGAGAGGTCAAGGACTTGAAAGTAGGTACATTGTTTGCTTCACACCTAATTCTGCAGATCTCTGAGTCTGTTCATGGCCAGGAATTCATTGTAGCTACCAAGAGTCAGTATTTTGCCTTTAAAATGCCTCTCCAATGTAAGCAAATTGTTATTTATTTGCAATCTTTTCTCTCTCTAAAACATCTGACTTTGAGTGACTGCAAACTTATTCAGTCCCCGGACTTGAATGGCAGTGAACGCTTCAAATACTCTTTTCATATGCCAGGCCTCTTCAGGAAGGTAGGCTAGATTCTCTGCTGATTCCAATAAACATGTTTTCTATGCAGATGCCATTTTCAGTCACTGAAATGCACGACAAGTGCTGAATAAATAGTACCTAAAGATAAAACGTGTGCATTTGTTCAATGTATACAACATTCTTCAGCCTCTAATACTGTTATGGTTCTTGAACATGTTTATATACAAACGAAGCATACTCAGTCAATCTCAGAAAACTGTTTATTAAGTCTCAAAAGCTTGACTGCAACCAATAAAAGAAAGGTAATTTATAATAAATAGTGAATCTCCATTCTGACACTTCTATTCATCCCATCGTATTAGACTTTCCCTTTCCATTTTACTCCTTAAAGTGGAGTTATATAAAGGTATGCACATTTTAAAACTCTCCACAGACAATAGCATTAAAATAGCCATAGTTCAATAAGCAGCAAGAGAGTTTTAAGATGTTTCCTATAGTTTAGGGAAGACAGCCAGGAGGTGATTAACATTTAATGTGACAGATTCGTATCTGTTTACTGTGAAATAGTGTTTTAAACAGAGTTTTGTTTCAGTTCACTTTGTTAAAAAATTCCACTATTGTAACAGAAAGTAAAAACTGTAATGGAGATTAATATATGTCACTCTTCCAAAACTTTGTGCATTTTTTTTTATTGAGCACTTGGCATTGTGGATATCAAGAGGTTTTTCATCAGATTTGCTTAAAGTAGCATTACTGTTTCCAACGAAACTGAACAGAGATGTATACAGTCTGAACACTACTGTCTGTATATAGTGTAAATAGTCATTGTACTTACTGCATATAGATTTCTTATATTAGTTATAGCCTTCTTATTATTTTATTTTTTTTATTTTTTTATTTTTTTTCCTCAAAGTTTATTAAAATACAAAAGTCTCCATTTCCGCCCCTCCTCCCAACCCCCTCCCACTCCCCCCACTCCCTCTCCTCCTCCCTCTCTATCCCCAAGAGCAGTCAGGGTCTCCCGCCCTGTGGGTAGTTCAAGCTCCTCCCCCCTCCCTCCAGGTCCAGGAAAGTGAGCATCCAAACAGACTGGATCCCAGAAATCCAGTATATGCAGAGGAAACAAGTCCCAGTGTCATTGTCAATGGCTTTTCAGAAAGACTCCGGGCCAGCCACATTCAGAGAATCCGGCCTCATTCAGAGAATCTGGCTGGATCACGTGCTTGCTCAGTCCCAGTCAACTGGCCTTGGTGAACTCTCATTAGATCAGTTCCCTTGATCGCACCCCTAGCGGTCCTGATTTCCTTTTTCATGTTCTTCCTCCTTCTGCTCCACATTTGGACCTTGGGGGACTCCGTCGGTTGCTCCAATGTGGGTCTCCGTCTGTATCGCCATCCATCATCTGATGAAGGTTCCCTCTGATCTTGCCATCATTGCTCACGTTCTCTTTCCTTCTGCTTCTCGTTTGGACCTAGGGAGTTAAGTCCAGTGTTCCAATGTGGGTCTCTGTCTCCATCTCCATCCATCGCCAGATGAAGGATCTATGGTGATAAGCAAAATATTCATCCATATGGTTATGGGCCAAGGACAGTTCAGGCACCCTCTCCTCTGTCCAGAGAACAATCTGGGATCTCTCCTTGGACCTGGGATCCCATTTATAATCAAGTCTCTAGTAAACCCTAAACTGACTCCCTCAGTTGAGATATATTCTTCCCTGATCCCATATCCATCCTTCCTCCCTCCCCCCGTCCCAGTCCCCCCAGCATTCCCCATTCCTCCCCTGCTCCCTTCTCTCTAACCCTCTACCCTTCCAACAACCCTCCTACCTCCCCCCATGCACCCAAGGTTACCTGGGACTCTTGTCTATTTCCAATCTCCAGGAGGAAAACTACCTGAATTTTCTTCAGGTTCACCCTCCTATCCAGCTTCTCTAGGATCACGAATAATAGGCTCAAAGACCTTTAATTATGGCTAGAATCCATTTATGAGTGAATACATACCATATTGCTCTTTTTGGGTCTGGCCTACCTGACTCAGTAAAGCGTTTTCTTTTCTTTTTTTTATTATTTTTTTAATTTATTTTTTATTTATTTTTATTTTTTTATTTAATTTTTACTGGGAACCCCTCCAGAATCAAGTCTCTTGCAAATCCTAAAATGGCTCCCTTAGCTGAGATATAAACCTCCCTGCTCCCCCAACCATCCTTCCTCCCTCCCCCCCTCCCATTCACCCAAGCCTTCCCCAACCCCCCCCTCCCCTCTCCCTGACCATCTTCCCTTACTTCCACCCCCACCCCCCATGCACCCGAGTTTGCCTGGCAATCTTGCCTAGTTCCACTATCCAGGAGAATAACAATATGATTTTCTTCAGGTTCACCTTCTTATTTAGCTTCTCTAGGATCACAAATTATAGACTCAAAAACCTTTAACTATGGCTAGAATTCACTTATGAGTGAGTACATACCATATTCCTCTTTTTGGGTCTGGGTTACCTCACTCAGTAAAGCGTTTTCTACTTCCCTCCATTTGCATGCAAAATTCAAGATGTCATTGTTTTTTACCGCTGAGTAAAACTCTAATGTATATATGTTCCACACCTTCTTTAACTATTCTTCTAGAGGGGCACCTAGGTTGTTTCCATGTTCTGGCTATTACAAATAGTGCAGCTAAGAACATAGTTGAATAAATACTTTTGTAGTATGATAGGGCATCTCTTGGGTATATTCCCAAGAGTGGAATTGCTGGGTCCTGAGGGAGGTTGACTCCCAGTTTCCTGAGAAACCGCCACACTGATTTCCACAGTGGCTGCACAAGTTGTCATTCCCACCATCAATGGATGAGTCTTCACCTCACTTCACATCCTCTCCAGCAAAAGCTATCATTGGTGTTTTTGAGTTTAGCTATTCTGACAGGTGTAAGATGGTATCTCAAAGTGGTTTTGATTTGCATTTCCCTGATCGCTAAGGAGGTTGAGCATGACATTAAGGGTCTTCTGGCCATTCGAAGTTCATCTGTTGTGAATTCTCTGTTCAGTTCAGTACCCCATTTTTTAATTGGGTTAATTAGAGTTTTAGTGTCTAGTTTCTTGAGTTCTTTGTATATTTTGGAGATCAGAGCTTTGTCTGATGTGGGGTTTGTGAAGATCTTCTCTCAGTCAGAAGGCAGCCTTTTTGTCTTACTGATAGTGTCCTTTGCTTTACAGAAGCTTCTCAGTTTCAGTAGATCCCATTTATTCATTGTTTCTCTTATTGTCTGTGCTACTGGGGTCCTACTTAGGAAGTAGCCTCCTGTGCCTATATCTTGTAGACTACTTCCCACTTTCTCTTCTATCAGGTTCAAAGTGGACATATTAATGTTGATGTCTTTAATCCATTTTGACTTGTGTTTTGTGCATGGTGATAGATATGGATCAACTTTCATTCTTCTACAGGTTGACATCCAGTTATGCCAACACCATTTGTTGAAGATGCTTTCCTTCTTCCATTGTATACCTTTAGCTCCCTTCTCTAAAATTAGGTGTTCATAGGTTTGTGAGTTAATATCTGGGTCTTCTATTCGATTCCATAGGTCGACTTCTCTGTTCTTATGCCAATACCAAGCTGTTTTCAATACTGTAGCTCTGTAATAGAGTTTGAAGTCAGGGATGGTAATGCCTCCAGAAGTTCCTTTATTGTATAAGATTGTTTCAGCTATCCTGGGTTTTTTGTTTTGCCATATAAACCTGATTATTGTTCTCTCAAGGTCTGTGAAGTAGTTTGATGGGATTTTGATGGGGATTGCATTGAATCTATAGATTGCTTTTGGTAGAATTGCCATTTTTACTATGTTGATTCTCCCAATCCAAGAGCAGGGGAGGTCTTTCCATTTTCTGGTATCCTCCTCAATTTCTTTCTTCAAAGACTTAAAGTTTTTGGCAAATAGGTCTTTCACTTCCTTGGTTAGAGTAACCCCAAGATATTTTATGCTATTTGTGGCTATCGTGAAAGGTGATGTTTCTCTGATTTCTCTCTCTGTTTCTTTATCCTTTGTGTATAGGAGGGCCACTGATTTTTTGGAGTTGATCTTGTATCCTGCCACATTACTAAAGGTGTTTATCAGCTGTAGGAGTTCTTTGGTAGAGTTTTTGGGGTCGCTTATGTACGCTATCATATTGTCAGCAAACAACGGAAGTTTAATTTCATCCTTTCCAATTCGAATCCCCTTGATCTCCTTATGTTGTCTTATTGCTATTGCTAGAACTTCAAGCACTATATTGAAGAGGTATGGAGAGAGTGGACAGCCTTGTCATGTTCCTGATTTTAGTGGAAAGGCTTTGAGTTTCTCTCCATTCAATTTGATGTTAGCTGTCGGCTTGCTGTATATTGCTTTTATTATATATAGGTATAATCCTTGTATCCCCAGTCTCTCCAACACCTTTATCATAAATGGGTGTTGAATTTTGTCAAATGCTTTTTCAGCATCCAATGAAATTATCATATGTTTTTTTTTTATTTCAGTTTATTTATATGATGGATTACATTGATAGATTTGTGTATGTTGAACCAGCCCTGCATCTCTGGGATGAAGCCTACTTAATCATAATGGATAATTTTTCTAATGTGTTCTTGGATTCGGTTTGCCAGTACTTTATTGAGAATTTTCGCGTCGATGTTCATGAGTGAGATTGGCTTGTAATTCTCTTTCTTGGTTGTTTCTTCGTGTGGTTTTGGTATCAGGGTAACTGTAGCTTCATAAAAGGAGTTTGGAAATGATTCTTCTGTTTCTATATTGTGGAATACATTAAAGAGTAAAGGTATCAGCTCTTCTTGGAAGTTCTGGTAGAATTCTGCATTGAAACCATCTGGCCCTGGGCTTTTTTTGGTCGGGAGGTTTTTGATAACAGCTTCTAATTCTTCGCGAATAACAGGTCTATTTAGATTGTTCACCTGGTCTTGGTTCAACTTTGGTATATGGTACTTATCTAAAAAAAAATGTCCATTTCTTTTACATTTTCCAACTTTGTGGCATATAAACTTTCGTAGTAAGATCTAATGATTCTCTGAATTTCCTCTGTGTCTGTGGTTATGTCCCCCTTTTCATTTCTGATCTTATTAATTTTCATGTTCTCTCTCTGCCGTTTGATTAGTTTGGATAGGGGTTTGTCAATCTTGTTGATTTTCTCCAAGAATCAGCTTTTTGTTTCATTGATTCTTTGGATTGTTTTCTGTGTTTCTATTTTGTTGATTTCAGCCCTCAGTTTGATTATTTCCAGTCTTCTACTCCTCCTGGGTGAATCAGCTTCTTTTTTTTCTAGTGCTTTCAAGTGTGCTGTTAAGTCACCAATGTGTGCTTTCTCCGTTTTCTTTAATTGGGCACTTAGTGCTATGAACTTTCCTCTTAGCACTGCTTTCATAGTGTCCCATAGGTTTGAGTATGTTGTGTCTTTATTTTCATTAAATTCAAGGAAGACTTTAATTTCTTTCTTTAATTCTTCCTTGACCCAGGGGTGATTTAATAGTTGACTGTTCAACTTCCATGAGTTAGTTTGCTTCCTGGGTGTAGCATTGTTGTTGAATTCTAACTTTAATCCATGGTGATCTGACAAGAGACAGGTGGTTACTAATATTTTTTTTGTATCTGTGGAAGTTTGCTTTGTTACCGAGTATGTGGTCAATTTTTGAGAAGGTTCCTTGGGCAGCAGAGAAGAAGGTATATTCTTTCCTATTTGGGTGGAATGTTCTATAGATATATGTTAAGTCATTTGATTCAATACCTCCAATAATTCTCTTATTTCTCTGTTGGGTTTCTGTCTGATTGACCTGTCCATTGGTGAGAGAGGAGTGTTGAAGTCTCCTACTATTAGTGTGTGTGGTTTGATGACTGCCTTGAGTTCTAGAAGTGTTTCTTTTACATAAGTGGGTGCCTTTATATTAGGGACATAGATATTCAGGATTGAGACTTCCTCCTGATGAATTGTTCCTGTTATGAGTATGAAATGTCCATCTCTAGCTCTTTTAATAGTTTTTAGTTTGAAGTCGATTTTGTTAGATATTAGAATGGCCACACCCGCTTGTTTCTTAGGTCCATTTGCTTGGAAAACCTTTTCCCAACCCTTTACTCTGAGTAGATGTCTATCTTTGTGGTTGAGGTGTGTTTCTCGTAAACAGCAGAATGTTGGATCCTGTTTTCATATCCAGTCTCTAAGTCTGTACCTTTTTATAGGTGAATTGAGTCCATTGATATTAAGTGATATTAATGACCAGTGGTTGTTGACTCCGGTCATTTTTTTTGGTGGGGGGGTAGTGGAGTGTATGTTTTTCCCTTCTTTGAGTTCTGCTGTTAAGGGTCGCTAGATGCCTGAGTTATTGTAGGTGGTGTTAGGAATGTTGGATTCCTTGGGTTGTGATTTGCCTTCTAATATTTTCTGTAAGGCTGGATTTGTAGCGACGTATTGTTTAAATTTGTTTTTATCCTGGAATATTTTGTTTTCTCCGTTGATAGTGAACGATAACTTGGCCGGGTAAAGTAGTCTGGGTTTGCATCCATGGTCTCTTAGTTTCTGCAGTACCTCTATCCAGGACCTTCTGGCTTTCATAGTTTCCATAGAGAAGTCTGGTGTAAGTCTGATAAGTTTACCTTTATAAGTTACTTGATCTTTTTCCTTTGCAGCTCTTAATATTCTCTCTTTAATCTGAATGTTTTGTATTGTGGTTATTATATGGCAAGGTGATTTTTTTTTTGATCCAGCCTATTCGGTGTTCTGTATGCTGCTTGAAACTTCATAGGGATATCATTCTTTAGGTTGGGGAAGTTTTCTTCTATAATTTTGTTGAATATATTTTCTGGACCTTTGATCTGCAATTCTTCTCCTTCTTCTACCCCTATTATTCTTAGATTTGTTTTTTTTTATTGTGTCCCACATTTCCTGAATGTTTTGTGATGAGAATTTGTTGGATTTGCTGTTTTCTTTGGTCAGAGCGTTTAATTTCTCTATGGTGTCCTCAGAGTCTGAGATTCTTTCTTCTATCTGTTGTATTGTGTTGGTTATGCTTGTTTCTGAAGTCTCTGTTCGTTTACCTAGATTTTCTATAGCCAGACGGTCCTCGGCTTGTGATTTCTTCATTGACTCCATTTCAGTTTTCAAATATTGAACTGTTTCCATTACCTGTTTGTTTGTTTTTTCTTTGTTTCCCAGAATTTCATTTACGGATTTACTCATTTCTTTAAACCTTTTGGTATATTTCTCTTCCATTTCTTTACTAATTTCCTAAATCTTTTTGTTATACTTATCTTCCATTTCTTTACGGCAGATTTTCACCTCCTGTTTAAGTTCCTCTATTATTTTCATAAAGATCTGCTTAGAGTCAATTTCTTCTATTTCTTCTGGAGTAGGGAGTTCAATTCTTCTAGTTTCCAGCTCCCTGGATTCTGGGGATGTCATGTTGTCTTTCAGGTTGTTGGAGGAATTCTTGCATTGGCGCCTGCCCATCTCCTCCTCTCTGGATGAAACTCCTCAGCACTCTCTGGATAGAACTCCTCAGCACTCTCTGGATAGAATTTCTCAGCACTGCAGCAGGGCTAGCTGGTGTTTCCAGGATCCAGGAGACAAAAGGGCAGCAGCAGTGTGGGCAGGGACGTGTCCCTTGGGACATGTAAGACCCTACTGCAGTAGCTGAGGGGGGAGGGGTTGTGCTCTCTTCTGGGACAGAGAGCCCAGGCAAGCACTCACTCACCTCTCTGGATAGAACTTCTCAGCACTGCAGCAGGGCTAGCTGGTGTTTACAGGACCCAGGAGACAAAAAAAAAAAAAACCCTTCTTTATTTTAAAACAAAAGGAGAAACGTAGTGGCATTCCAAATGTATTTTAGTAAATAAAGACTGCCTGAAGATCTGAGAGTAAAACAGTCTCACTGGTCAACCTCACAGACCTGGTTATGGTAACACACACCTTAATTCCCAGTAGCCACAATGACACATAGTTTTAAATTCAGTAGCCACCCTAGCTGCCATAGAAATCGGGGTGGGGGGAGTTGCATGCCTTTAATCCCAGTGGTGCATGCCTTTGATCCCAGCTCTAAAGAAGAATATAAGATGGGGCGAGACAGCTCTCAGATACACTCTCTTTCTGAGATTCCAGAAGGCTGGTTTGCTATTTCAGACTAAGGTCAAGGTAAGAGCCAGTGACTGGCTGTTTTGCTTTTTCACATTTTCAGGATAAACCCCAATTTCTAATCCTGCATTTTTATCAATTGTGCTTCAGAACACACTTTATAAAACTATAGATTTAGGAATAAAGGAAAGTCTCAGTCATCTTCATATCTTTCTGTTTCTCTCTCCTGAGTTTCATGCCTCAAGGCTATATTTCTGTAAACTAATGCCCCCTTTCTGTCCAACTTTATTTCTAAAATTCCATCCCATAGTTCTTAGTGAATAATTAGGTAATTGCACTGTGTTTAAACTCTGTAGCTAGTAATAGTGTCCAAGGAAATTTATTTCCCTGACATGTTTGTTTTTGATGTTGTTTCTGTTTTCTTTATGAAAAATGAAGCTAATTTCATTGCACTTGAAATTCAAGTACAAAGTTCAGGCTCAAGGCAGGCAATCAAAGGGCAGAATGAAAACCAGACAATATTACTTTTGAAACTTATTTCTAGTGCCCATTTCAGAATCTCTGCGATAGCAAACCTGTTTTGTTCCTGCTTATAATGTAGTAACTAAACACCATTTTGTTAATTAACAACTATCTTGAAAAAAAATAAAAATGTTCTGATTAATAGTTTTTCCAAGTTAGTAAAAGTTAATTTTGTTTAAATCTATTTTGGAAATTATATTCAAATCTACTGTAAATTTTCATAATTATTTTTTTCTGATTCTTTGTAACTACATAGAATAATTTCATAAGTTTTTAGATCTTATCAGGATTTCATTTCTTTCTAGTGAACATGCACTGTAAGGCTCTCTCTATGTGCCAACTATCTTAGGATATAGTAATAGACAAGAAACTGAAGGGAGAGGAACACACTGTAATCAAACTTACATTGTTTTCAATTGAGAAGTGATGCTTATAAAATGATAATTATTTAATACATGTCACACATACTTCATAATATCTAAATCATTATTTCTAGTGATTTATAATTAACATATTTTACTGAACTTCAGACGACTAATGGACAATATCAGGGAATAAAGTTTATATCATTTCATCCATTTAGACATCATGATGAAGGCAGAATACAACATGAACACACGAGAACAATAACAATATGCTTAGAAGCAAGCTAAGCAGACCAAGGAAGCAAACTTTAACATTAGGCAGGAAAAGGGTGAGTATGTGGCCTTTGCCATACTTAAAGCACTATTGAAAGGGTGATTAGTAATTAGGTTTGTGGCAGTGTATCAATAGTTGCTCATGTCAGTTTTTCACAGGATAATAAGAAGAACTTCCATGGAGAAGAGAGGAAAAAAAGGAGGAGGAGAAACAGGAGAGGGGTGAAGGAAACTAAGGAATCGTATATTGCTTCTTAAGGTTGCTCATGAAATATGCATACAATGTTCATGTATTCATCCTGTTAAAGGTGTTTCCTCCTCCATAGTTCCAAGAGTATAAAAGATTATTGTAAAATAAATTGTTATAGAGAAAAAAAAACAAAATAGGAAGTGCATATGCAGTGTAGCTTAACATAAAGTGCACCATCTGGTGCTTGCTTTTTATTTGGCAGTCATCTATAAAAACATATTACAACAGATTTTATCTGTTAATTACTAAGTAGCAAAAAGTGATTCTACTCTCAGATGCAACAGGAAAACATAAAATATCGACAGTAATAAGACAGTGTCCCTTAAGGAATGAAAACCAAATACAATCTCATATCTTTTTCTGGTAGTGTCACCACACCTACAGCAATTCATAAATGAAGTTCAAAACTTCTTTACTGCTTATATTGCCAATGTTTAATTTGCAGAGAACAGTAAAGTCATTCCTATATGTTATAAATACATAGTCAAATATTTTTTAAAAAATATATACCATGTAGTTGATTCATGCAAATTCAAATAGTTCATCTCTGTCTTCAGAAAACATCAAAGCATTGAATAGATATTTGGAATGTTCATCTTTTTCCCGTCATTTAAAATTAAAGTGTAAATACAAAAATATACAATGTGAAGAATATAATGACGGATCATATCTTAATATGACATCCCAAAGTCTACTCACTCACAGGGAGACATTTAAATAATTGTTTTGATCAACTAAGCTTCAAGTTCTTCAAGTATTTGCATTTTTCAGCCGCAGGAGATATTTTAGAAATATATTTTTGCCTTTAAGTCTGGATGTGTGAAGGAACATTCATGGGAACATAGGTCAACATTTCTCTTACTTTAAAATACATCAGTGACACTGATGGGCACCCTGTCTGCCAAAAGTTGTCACTTGCAGGATCAAGCCAAAGTAATTTTGTTGACATCAACATTTAAGCTTGAAGGAGAGAGCCAGGAATCATGAAATAATACTGAGAAATGTTGGGAAGGTGGCAAAGCCACTATGTCCAATCAAGCTTATTTTGATACCAAGTCTTGAGGGTATAGCATTAGCCTACGGGAAGCAATTAAAACACTTTCTGTTTTTAAGTATAAAGCTGAGAGATGTTTGCGTTTTAATAGTACTGTGAGTAAAATGGAAATTCTTATAGATTATCAGGCCCACTGACTGTCCTGGGATTACATGATAAAATTTAGTCTACTTTAATTATAGGCTCACAGATGTTACCGGTTGTATTCTTTTATTCATTTATATCAATTTTTCATCTACATCTTGGTCATTGAACCAAGCATGCTTAGTTTGTTACACAAATTCTCATAACAGAAACACTGTCCATCCTCTCTTGTTAGTGAATGTGGCATTATGAATGATGAAAAATAAAATTAGTAAACAACAATTAGCAAACAAAACATTTTATACATCCTCAGAATATATTTCCCAGTGTGTTAATATTCTAATAGAAAAAAAACACTCATCTTGTTTCTTGAATTATGTGATAGAATCTCCAATATTTTGTTCTCTACTTAATAATAATAATAATACCATTTCTGTCACAGTTTAGTGTGACTGCAACAGAAGGAGATTAAAATCAAAGCAGGAGATTGTATATACCCTCAAATAATCTTTTCTTCTTCCATGCCTATATGTTTCTATGGTCTATGAAATTGTGATAACAGGAGGAGGCACAGTGGACCAGAGAAAAGAGCACATGGTCAACTTGGCAGAACTATTTGATCAACAGCTGGGTACTTCAACAGTGGACAGGCACACAAATTATGATTTATCTAAACCTCTGAACTTGTTATTAAAATAATATATTGCATTACAAAAACGAAGAAAAAAGAACAACTTGAAACACAAATATTTTGGCATTTTAATATACAGTGACAGATTAAATTTCACATGACAATTTCAGTTCTTCAGTTAACTGTAGAAAAATTCATTTTGGATAATTTTAGAACAAATGTGGAAAATTCAAACTTCTAATGCCAGTTCTCAGTAGAAAATCCTTTAAACTAGTCAATCATGACCAGATTGCAATCACTAACAATAAAAAATTACCAGATAGCATTTGGATTGCAAAATAACTTCTTAATTAGACTTTTATAAAAACAGCTTGTTGAAAAATATGCTACAATAAACAGTAGCATTTGTTTACATTAACTATCTTGAACTATTTTTATAGCGAATTATTTTTCAGTTCATTTTATGATTAACTGTTCTACATATTTAACACATTTTGCCACTGTATGACATAGACTAAAACAAAGTAGATGCCTGGGAAGCCACACCTGTCAAGGCACAAATCCATAAGCAAAAAATATGTAAAACAGCCTGTTCACAGGATAGTTTTATTCATTACCACGAGCAAATAATGTTAATTGCTCCTAACAATAATTATTCTGTTTATCTTGAAACAGTATGTAGATGTAGAACAGGTTGACTTCTCACTCCCTATGCAGCGAAGAATGACTTTGAATTCTTTACTTCCATCATCTTCCAATTCCTGGAATTACAAATATTCATCATCTCGCATTCTCACATTAACCTTTAAAGCAAGCTCAAACAATGACATAGCTCCTACAAGAATATTTGTTTCTAAGGTAAGTTCTGATGTCATGAAGATAAATAGCGATGTACCGATGTGCTTAGTAGGAGAAAAACCCTTAAGGATTTGAATAGCCGAAATTCATTAGTATTCCAACAATTACTAACTGCCAAATTTTTGTTCTTGTGCTAATGTCTGAAAAGACTTTTCTTTTCATGCTGTCACTGCTTGTGGTCTTTACTTATGCTTGTTTCCACGATGATCTTTATGCCCTAAAAAGTAAAAATTGATCTAGAGAAATAAATAAAAATTAAGAGTGCACACCTGCCTTACAGAGGATCCTGGTTTGGTTCCCAGCACCCATGTCAAGCAGTTACAGCTCCAGCACATGGGACTCCAATTTGTCAGCCTTTTACATGTACCTGGACCCCCCCACACACACATGTACTCATAATTAAAATAAAATTAAAAAACTTTAAACCATGAATTTTATATCTTTTTTTGTATTTTTTTAATATTCTAAAAGTAAAGCTTGGAGGCTGAAACTCAGTTGGCGCACAGGGCTTCAGTCTTTCCCTGCTTTAGTAGTATTTTAGAGCAGAGGGTAGACTCCTTGTTACCAGAATCACATAGTTTTCTATTTCCATTTTTAATTTGTACATTTCCAGGACATAATGTTTAACAATGTCTTTGTTGGATAATAGTAGCAAACTAATCTATTAGTAGAATGGTGACTAAAAAAACTGTAATTGAACATACAGCTCACTCGTAAGGGACTTCCTTAGCATTCATGAGGCTCTGGATTTAGTCTGCTGAGCAGAAATTAAATATACAGTAACTTTTTTCTTTGTAAAAAAATACCAATTGTACTAGATTTTTAAAAATATGTGTCTGTAAATGTATATCTGACTGTACGAGCAGGCATGGCACAGTGCAAAATGGAGGTCAGAAGGCCACTCGGAGGTCCAGGTCTTGTGTTTCATGGTGTTTTACAAAGTCTTTCTAGCTTCTGCATCTCATATTTTCACTTCTCATATGCCCATTGCAATGGTATGATTACAGTCTTATGCTATGATGTCAAACATCAGAACTTCAGGCTTAAGAGACAACACTCTTACCTACTGAACCAATGAGGCTCATGTTACTTATTCCATTTTTATTAAGGGTAAGATTGATAATGACCTTGGCTGACAACAACTGCATAAAGAATGGGTTCACACATTCTGCAGAAAACCTCAGGCTGTGTCTATGATAGGATCAATATGACTCTAACCGAGTAAAGCGATAGCTCCTTTAAAGATTCCAAACAGTTCGTCATTTTAAAAGACGGTGATAAGTGGGCAGTCGGGCCTTTTGGTCATTCTGGGTGTGTCCTTGGTGCCTTTATATTATCTTGGTCCCTTCTTTTTGTTCTCTGATTCTTCTTGAACATAGTCTGAAGCATTCAGTTGCCATATCCTTACCACCATGATAGACTAACCATTAGGGGAAGATATGCTAAAATTAATTTTTCCTTAGATATTTCTCTTGAGTATTCTGACTACAGTTGTAAGAATGCCAATATAGTGAATTGACATGCTATGTGAAAGAGTAGAGAACAGGTTTGTGCATCTTTAGGTATTTTAGAGTTCCTGTCATTTTTTTCAGTCTTGAAAATACATAATTTCTTCATCCTCACTTCTATCACCCATTATTCCATTGCCAAGGGTTGAGTTTTCTTTCTGTTAACTCTCTTCATTGTGTTCTTCCACCTCCATTTTTTAGTCACTGGAAATTCTTTTAAACCTCATAGGTACTCCACTATAATATTTATTTTTGCATAGTGATGAATCATCTAATTCTGCTTGCTGTTATGGAGAAATTTTAGACAGTCTCATACCTGGCCTCACTGTCTTCTCTCCCATGAAATATCTTAAGGGCTTTGTTGGCGCTTTTTGAGAGTTTAGTTTGTATATTTCTTTCTTTCTTTCTTCTGCTCTTCACAGGTATTTTTAAATTTTAATGTTTTCTTCTAATTATGGTGACTGTGTATTTTATATAATTGCTTTTGTTCCTTTCTTATGCATTTGTTGTGTTTCAATGGGAAGTTAATTATATATTTTAAAGTACATTGTTGTCAGCAGCTACCAGGAATTCTTGTCAATTTTCCAGATGCTGGAGCTCTGCAGAAAAACCTGGAAGATAAATTTAATTTCTCTTTTCTGTTTTATTATTCCTCAAATAATGTATTCTGTCTAAGTAAGCTCTCAGAGTGAAGGAGAAGGATTACTCTCATGTTGACAGAGAAACAGCTATTCTTTGGGTTCTATTTTAATAAATTTTGGAACAAAAATAGGAGAACAAAACAGAAAGAAAATATAAGTGCTTTACTTTTTATTGAATATATAAAATTGCAAAATTCAATGTAGATAGACATCATAAAGAAATACATTGCTCTGTGTTTTTAGCACTCTATTAATTTCCCCAACTACAGTATTAGCTGAAGGGCAGAATAATTATGGCAAATATTCCTTATATTGTGCATTAAGTCATTTATAAAGGATGATAACTACTATGTATAGCTTCAATTCTGTATGTGAAATTTAGAAGCACTTGAACATTCTTTATACTTGCTGAGTGAGATGTATTGGTAGAAGAAAGTGTATGCATTGAAACTGGGCATTTTGTTTCTGAAAAGAGGTTAAGGAAGTTTAGTTAGTGCTCCAGGAAAACAACAACAACAACAAACAACAACAACAACAAAAAGAAAACCACATGAATCCTTCTTTGCCAACAGGATGGTTATTGAATAGGATGGCAGGACAAAGACTGTGACTTCTAATAGATCTGAACAAAAGAAAACACATATGACTCTCACTCAGGAATACCATGAAAATAGTGACCTCAGTTCTAGTTCCTGTTCCAATGTGATATTGATTCTTCTCATTTTAGGCCTCTGACCTGAAACAGTAGCGCAACACTGATCCATTGCAGTTCATCCAGTCAGTGTTCTCAGGGAGAAGTAGACCGGTCCAAAGTACAAATGTGATATGGTGTATGCATACATTATCACTATTATAGAGAACTTTGTGTGAATGCCATAATATCAGTGTGTAATCTCACTGTTCAGAATTGAACTTTACAAGAAAGCAAGCTTTATATTTCCCAGTGTTGTTTCGATGAAGAGTGCCATCAGATTTACTTTACATCTTCATTCTTTCCTGGCTTGCACAACCTCTATCCAATATACAGATAAATTTATTACTGAAGACAGCATACTCATTTACAAGCTAATAGGACTGTGATAGGTATGACATGGTTCTAAATGGAAAATGAAAATCTTTGCAATAACAATATACCAAAAAGTACAAACTTTCCCATTCTATTTTGAAGAACCTAACGTCAAAAAGCATTAATATACTCAAAATTTATTTTGTTAGTTATTCTGACACATAATAAAAAAAGTGTCTACTTTATAACTTTCATCTGTAATTGAAGATGGAAGGAGAAATTTTATGACATACATCTACAATATAAATTTTATAAAATCTATATTGCATGGATTTTGATTATTTAGAATAATTTATTATCAAGAAATGATGAAGAACAAAGTGAAAAAGTTGCACTGAAAGATAGAAAGCAAATGGGAGAAACAGATTGCTGTAATACTGACTTGAGATACCAATCTTTTTTTCTAATGTGTTCTCAGCTCATAGCGCTAATAGATTCTATGTATGTGTTCCTGTTTCAGCTCATGAAGGATTTTGATTCTGCATGGCTGATACTCCTTTATCTGCTATTCACATGCATCAGATTGATCTGGGATAGACAGTGGGAATGCTTTATTCTCTTTTGGCATTTAGAGTTGATACCCTGTTATCAACATGTGAAAATACAAAGCTGCCTCTAACACATGGGAGAACTCAGTAAAGGAGGATAAAAGGGGTATGTGGTATATGAAAATGGCATATAGAACATACTCCCCCCAAATTACATTAAGGACACATGCAAATCATTATTGGAAGTATCTAGAATATTCATACGATAACATACCCTTCCATTACTATACCTTTGTAGAGACTACAGGCAAATCATTTAGGAAACTTGAGAGTGGCATCCCTCCTTTCACGTGCTGAACTATACTAGATGTGAATTTCTCTGTGACTGTTCTATCCGACTATATAAATATTTCATCTGAAGGATAAATATGAAGATCATAGATTATAATGAAAAAGTGTAGGCTATTATTTGTCTAGTTAATACCTTTCAGCTCCATCATGCCATGAATACTTGTTACATTATATTAAATGATTGCTGAAAGAATATCCTAGTATAAAATCTTAAAAGCCAGTCTACTAAAGAATATTCAAATTATAAAATGGAAAGAATATTTAGTTAACAAAATTGTGCATTTTTTATTTTTATGTATGGGTGGGATTTCACCACTCATAGGGCATTTTTAATACTACATGGATCTTGTAAATTTCAGGATACCTATGAATAAATTTACCCTTTAATTTTCCATGCTTCATTTTGTTTTGACTAGTATGAGATACATCTTGACATAATATTTCATATATGTCTCAATCAAAACAAAAATGATTTTCCTCTTTTCATAAAGAAAAATTGTGATTGTTTACACATATATAGTCTATACACAATATTTTCTACATAAGTGCATTTAAAAGGAGTAAAAGAGCAAGACAGACAGAAAGGAAGACAGATACAGAGTTGGCAAAAGAGAGAAATGATCCAACACTACATTGAATATGTAGTCTTAGGTAGTTTTTTTTCAACTACCTTCAATTTTTATGGTGAGACAGTATCTCACTGAAGTGGTTTGCCAAGAAGGCAAACCTGACAAACCAATGACCCTGGATATACTTCCTCTGCCTATCTAGCATAGAGTTCCAAAGCACAGCTATACTAGTTTTCTTTGAAGTGGGCTTATATACAAAATACAAATTTTTTAAATATTTATTCATTTTATTATGTATACAATATTCTGTCGGTGTGTATGCCTGCAGGCCAGAAGAGGGCACCAGACCTCATTACAGATGGTTGTGAGCCACAATGTGGTTGCTGGGAATTGAACTCAGGATCTTTGGAAAAGCAGGCAATGCTCTTAACTGCTGAGCCATCGCTTCAGCCCCCCAAATACAAAATTTTACCACAAGAAAAATAATCCAAAAGTTTAATTTAATTATTATCTTGCTTATATTAAATTTATTTTTAAAACTGAATCATTGTATGTGACTCATAGGAGAAATAACTTCTTAATAGAGAGGTGTATAAAACAAAAGATAAAGAGAAAAACATCAAGTAAAATGAAGGGTAAGATAAGATAATAGAAAATATACAGAAGATTTTACTCATCTTTTCATTTACATGTCTCAACACTATTATATTTTAGAATCTACTCAGTCCAGGCATTAAAGATGGCTGCCATTACAATGTTTAACAACAACAACGAAACAAAAAAATGTATTTTTAGAATAACGTAAATTACAAGAAGTGGAATTAGTTGAATGATTCTTACAATAATAGAGAGATACACTTTTATTTAAATATT
Organism: Myodes glareolus; assembly: GCF_982192425.1. Classification (NCBI taxonomy): domain Eukaryota; kingdom Metazoa; phylum Chordata; class Mammalia; order Rodentia; family Cricetidae; genus Myodes; species Myodes glareolus. The sequence continues at coordinate 41,067,515 of NC_142026.1, read as the reverse complement.
TTATTTTGCTAATCTTAAAATACATGGAAAATAAAAATCAATGGAAGATTAACCTACCAGAAAATATGATTGCATTCTATTTTGTTTTATCAGATAATATTGTTTGCTTACTTGAGAAGTTTAAGCATTCACCCAATCTTTCTTGATAATAACCCATATACTCTTTTAACTCCCTATGAGCTTCTTTCCAAATATAATCCTTCCCAAGTTTAAGTGCTCTTATGTTTATTCAAAAACCCACTGACTCCAAGTAGTGGTGCTCCATGTGCATGTGTATAAGGTCATATACTAACATGAGTTATCTATAAGTGTCCACAACTCTCAACAACAAAAAAAACCCTATGTGTAACCTAGTATCTGCTACCAATAATTTCTCAGATATTTTATGCAGTTGCAGGCCTCTACCATGAATGTTATGATTTTGACTGGCATAGTATTTCAGGCCTTATGTGAATAAGCAGTTACTGTAAGTTCATTGTTGCCATGGTCATCTCACATCCAGAAGATAGCATCTCACGATGCCCCTTCTCACCCTTCGACACTTATTTTTATTCCCAGTTCCACAATGTGCCCTGAGCCTTGAGATGGCAAAGTCGTTGCAGGTGTTCCATCTGAGGTGAGCATTCATAGCCACTTATCCGCAGATTTTACATCAGTTGGAGCCTCTTTATTAATTACTCCTCACTACAAAAAGAATGCTTACACTTTTGAATGTGAATTAGACCTTGTGAGTAGTGGATCTTTAAAAATAAAAAAACAATATAGCACCATCATTATAGCTCCTCAAAAGCAAACCACCATCACATTCTGAGTATGTTTCTTTTCAAAAGTGTAAGGACTATGACATTCAGTGAGTCTTCCCCATAGATAATGACACAAGCTCTTCACTCTAGGTCACTCTTTGAACCCTACTTTACTCTAACAGTAGCTGGTTGCCATGATCACCTAGCAACAACTCATGGATTTAAGAGAACATGAGTTGTCTTCCTCCTTTACCACCTACTTTACCCGATCCTTGAAGATAAGTATGTTAACAATCTAATTTTTTAAAAAAAAAATCACTGAGACATTGTAAATTCTGTTGTATACAAATCAAATCAATCACATATTTAAAAATTAGTGCAACCTTTATAGAAAGCAAAGCATTATGGGACATTAACTAATAAACTAAAGAAAAGAAAACTAATTCTGTTCAGGAATTTTCTTTTAGGCCCCTTTTACATATGGTTTTCTCCTTGGTAGTAACTCAGATTAGTAAACACAGATCAAACTTTAAATGCTACTGAAGCCTAGCAGTGGTGGTGCATGCTTGCAATCCAAGTACTCAGGAGGCAGAGGCAGGCAGATCTTTGTGAGTTCGAGACCACCCTGGTCTACAAGCAAGTTTGAGGACAGCTAGGCTAGGCTGTTACACAGAGAAACCCTGCCTCAAAATAAATAAGTAGGTAGGTAGGTAAGTAGGTAGGTAGGTAGGTAGATAGATAGATAGATAGATAGATAGATAGATAGATAGATAGATAGATAGATAGATAGATAGGGACGTGGAAAATTTTAAAAAAGCTTTGCTTGGTCAGGAGCTGGTTAAGACACTGGCTTTGAGCTCTTTGCAGCATCAGAAGAGTTAGATGAAAAAACCAACTGTTCCTGACAGCTAGTCACCTAACTTTCTTGTCTAGACAGGGCTTGGGGAGAGGGCAGGGGACATGTGCAGAAGGAGAAGTAGCTGCTTAAAGGAGGAAGAGGGTATGCAAAAGTAGTCCATACTCTGTACTCAGCAAAATCAACCCCCTTGAGCCTAAGTAAACCTGGCTTGCAGGTTTACCTATATATGTCAACTCCAAATGAGAAGTGAGAGTTCTCCCCACTGTGCTGTGTTACAAGTGGTGGCTTTGAGCTCCCAGCTGGTTGGACTATATGTGCGCAGAATAAACTTTGCTTTTGCATTCTGGACTTGACTGAATTCCAGTGGTTATATTTCTGGGGGTCTCATCTTTAGCACAACAGATAGATAGATAGATAGATAGATAGATAGATAGATAGATAGATAGATAGATAGACAGATAGACAGACAGATGGATAGATGATAAAATAATATAATAAATAAAAATGTTACTGAAAAAGTGTCCTGATTATTAGATGAAGGATTTCAGTTTCACCCTTAAGAAGTCTAACTTTCCTCTTCCTCATTTTTCTTTTGTAAATAGCTCTAGAGTTTTCATTCAAAAACCATCTTTCTAATAAAGATTTTTCTTTAGCGTAGCTAGACAGGTGATCAATGTATGACTCTACACTGACATCAAGAAACAATGCAAACTTGAATAACTGCTTAAAAGCTATGTCTCCTAAATATGATCTACATGTATCTTGTTCTTAGAGAAATCAATTTTCAGGGGACTTATGTTTAGAGTGTAGTTGACTCAAGGTCTTCTTTCTTGCTTTTAAAATTTATAGCTACATTTAAATAACTAACCAAAGGTCATTGTCATTTTATTACTTACAACAAAAATAACATACTCTCATGCATGCCATCATTGTGAATGTGAGCTTTTATTCTTTTACTAATGCGAGATAATTTTGGAATTCTGTGATCATCTAGTCCAACTTGGGATAACGATCTGTTGTGCTCAGAAAGAAAGTCAGAATTTGTTATGCCCAAAGCTATTCATATCTGAAAGAATAGCAGTAAGAGATGATAAAAAGTTGCAATCACCTTACTTCTAAGGAAATGCCATGTTTTCTGTCAACTGTTAGTCTACAACTGTTCCTCGGAGATTACCTGTATCTACCTCACAGCCTCACTTCTAGCCTTTTTCTCAAGTTGCAAACTTCTCTTGAAATTACACCTTCTCTGTATATTTTGGAGATCAGGCCTTTGTCTGATGAGGGGTTGGTGAAGATCTTCTCCCAGTCAGAAGGCAGTCTTTTTGTCTTACTGATGGTGTCCTTTGCTTTACAGAAGCTTCTCAGTTTCAGGAGGTCCAATTTATTCATTGATTCTCTTATTGTCTGTGCTATTGGGGTTCTACCTAGGAAGTGGTCTCCTGTGCCACTTCTTGGGAATATACCCAAGATATTCCCATCTCTTGGGAATATACCCAAGAGATGCCCTATCATACCACAAAAGCATTTGTTCAACTATGTTCATAGCAGCACTATTTGTAATAGCCAGAACCTGGAAACAACCTAGGTGCCCCTCAAAAGAAGAATGGTTAAAAAAGGTGTGGAACATATATACATTAGAGTTTTACTCAGTGGTAAAAAACAATGACATCTTGAATTTTGCATGCAAATGGATAGACATAGAAAACGCTTTACTGAGTGAGGTAACCCAGACCCAAAAAGAGAAATATGGTCTGTATTCCCTCATAAGTGGATTCTAGCCATAATTAAAGGTCTTTGAGCCTATTATTCGTGATCCTAGAGAATCTAAATAAGAAGGTGAACCTGAAAAAAATCATGTAGTTATCCTCCTGGAGATTGGAAGTAGACAAGAGTGACAGGCAACCTCGGGTGCATGGGGGGGGTGGGGGGTTGTTGGAAGAGGAGAGGGTTAGAGAGAGGGGAATAGGGGAGGAATAGGGAAAGCTCGAGGGATTGGGATGGGGGTGGAGGAAGGATGTATATGGGATCAGGGAAGTATATATCTCAACCTAGGGAGTCATTTTAGGGTTTACAAGAGACTTGATTATAAAGGGGATCCCAGGTCCAAGGAGAGATTCCCCATTGTTCTCTGGACAGAGGAGAGGGTGCCTGAACCAGCCTTGGCCCATAACCATAATGATGAATATTTTGCATATCACCATAGAACCTTCATCTGGCGATGGATGGAGATAGAGACAGAGACCCACATTGGAGCACTGGACTGAGCCCCGAAGGTCTAAATGAGGAGCAGAAGGAGGGAGAACATGAACAAGAGAGGCAGGACCATGAGGAGTGAGATCACCCACTGATACAAGGGGACTGATCTAATGAGAGTTCACCAAGGCCAGTTGGACTGGGACTGAATGAGCACGTGATCCAACCAGATTCTCTGAATGTGGCTGGCACGGGGTCTTTCTGACAAGCCATTGACAATGACACTGGGACTTGTTTCCTCTGCATATACTGGATTTTTGGGATCCAGTCTGTTTGGATGCTCACCTTCCTGGACCTGGTTAGAGGGGGAAGGAACTTGAACTTCCCACAGGGCAGGAAACCCTGACTGCTCTTAGGGATGGCGAGGGAGGAGGAGAGGGAATGGGGGAAGTGGGAGGGTGTTGGGAGGAGGGGCGGAAATGGAAACTTTTATAAATTAATAAACTTCTATAAATAAAAAAAGAAATTACACCTTCTCATTGACCTCTGTCCCACACCCCAGATGATGTATATTCATTAACTAATGATGTAATGAAGAGGTTTCTAAAACCTCTTAACACAAAATCTAATAAGGAGTCTTGGGTTTAATTCCAATGAGTCAGTTATTATTGCCATTCAAAAGGTTCTAGTAACAAAACTGGCCTTGCTGATTTTGTGTCATAAATAGAAATAAAAGTATTTTTGAAAAGAAATATACACATATAAAGACCCTCACTATAAAACTAGAAAAAGAAAATTGACTTTCCCATAAACATTATGTGCTAAAAGAACACATTCCCAATGAACCTAGCAAGATATAAAATTTGTATCGATGGATTATGTTCATCCCTCTGTACATTAGCAAAGCCCTAGCTTGACTGATAACATACAGTCCTAAAAGCTGGTGAGGGCTCTACTACAGTCAAATTAAACAGATTACATCAGTTTGAATAGTTTCTTAAATATTTTAGAGGCAAAAGTTGATATATAAAATATTAAATGAAATGTTATACTCTAATGGTGTTAGTGTACGTGTTGAAGATTTTATGATGCTTGAGAAAAGAACTATTTAAGTCCCAACACCTCTAATCATATTCAAACAAACTTTGCACCAAAAATAACTTTGATGGTCCATGTTTTTGACAGTAATGAAGAAATAGACTCAAGTATATTGCTATAGAAACAGAACGTGGAGATTTAGTTTTCCCCTTGGTGCTGAAACTTGTTTAATTTTAGCATTAAAGGAACATTATTTTTTTAATTGCACTTTCTTTGGGGATAGTTAATTAATTCCATGTATGGAGATATTACAGCTCTCCTTCATTGTGTTTCTCTACTCTTGCTCATAATTACATCAATTTGAAAATCCCTACCAGATGTGGAAAAATTATAAACTCAATGTTATTTATGCTTAAATATATGAATTTCTGTATTTGGAGAAATTACTTGTTAGATAATGATTTGCTGACTTCATGAAAAAAAGTTTAACATTTTCTCATTTGGGGGAAAATCTGGAACACCTTGGCCCATATCTGTGCTTTTTAATGATCCAAAAACATCTATTTAAAAAGTTAATATATCATTAGGTGAAGCACAGTGAAAACTTTGGAAAGGGAAGGAAGGATTATAGGAGCCACAGAGGTCCAAGCAGCAGAAGAACATGGCCCAGGTATCTACTAAGCAGGGTCTCAAACTGAATTCATCCTTAGGCACAGGCATTAAATGAGCATCATCAGCAAATAGGCACAATTTAAATAAACTATTATGTTAAATGTATTTTTTTCTAAATCCTGTTGTGTTTCTGACCTTTTTTTTATTTCAGGAATGTTACTCTTGAATCACATACAACATTTTTTTTATTTTAATGCTAACCACAGTTTCTCTTCCCTCCTCTCTTCTCATTCTTTCTCCCCTTTTCCTTTTTATTCCTCCCCCCCAACCATTCTTTCTCTGTCTCCATTCAGAAGGGGTAAGGTCTCCTATGAGTCAACAAAGTATGGCATATCCAGTTGAGGCAGGACCTAGCTCCTCTCACTTGCGTCAAGGCAGGATGAGGCATCCCACAATAGAGATTAGATTCCAAGGAGCCAGCTCATGCAACAAGGTAATTTCCTGGTACCACTTCTTGGGTCCCATAAACAGACCAAGCTACACAACTGTCACCCACATGCAGAGGCCCTAGGTCAGTTTCATGCTGTCACCCTAGATGTTGGTCAAGAGTCTGAGATTACCCTAGTTCTAGTCAGCTGCCTCTGTGGGTTCCCATGCTCATATATTCCCTCCTCCCCCTCTTAACTAAATGCCCATATCACAGCACAGTATTTGGCTGTGGCTCTCCGCATTTGTTTCTATCAATTACTGGATGAAGGCTTTATGACAAAAACTGGGGTAGACACCAAATTTGATTATAGGGGAAGGCCAGTTCAGGCACAGTCTCTACCATTGTTAGGAGTCTTTTTTTTTAATTTTCTTTTAATTAAAAAGAAAAACTAACTTATTTCATTGTATATACCAATCCAAGTTCCACTCCCTTTTCTTCTCCCATTCCCTCCATTTACCACCCCACTTCACCCCCATCCTCTTCTCAGAAAGGGTAAGGCACATGGCTTTGTGGAAGGTCCAAGGCCCTCTGTATTATATCTAAGCTGAGCAAGGAATCCATCCAAAGAGAATAGGTTCCCAAAAAGCCAGTACAAGCAGTAGGGATAAATCATGTACCACTGCCAGTAGCCCCTCAGTCTGTTACAGACATGCAATGGTCAACCACATTCAGAAGGACTAGTTGGTCCTATGCTTGTTCCTTCCCAGTCCAGCTGGTTTTGGTAAGTTTCCATTATCTCATGTAGACTGTTCCAGTGGGTGTAGCCATCATGGTCTTGACCTCTGCTTATATTCTCATTTCTCCCACTCTTCAACTGAACTTTGGAGATCAGTCCAGTGCTCCGATGTAATTCTCTGCCTGTTTCCATCAGTTTCTGGGTGAAGGTTCTATGGTGATATTTAAGATTCTCATCAGTCTGACTACAGGACAAGGTCAGTTCAGGCACCCTGTCCTCTACTATTTAGGGTCTTAACTGGGGTCATTCTTGTGTATTCCTGGGAATTTCTTTAGAGCCAGGTTTATTGCTAAATCCATAATGGCTCCCTCAATCAAGATATTTTTTTTCTTGCTCTCATCTCCGCACTTACTCAATCTTGACTATCCAGTTCCCTCAAATTCTCCCTGCTCCTCTTTTTCTCCCTCCTTTTCTTTTTCCATCCTCCTTTCTCCTGCTACTTCATGTTCTCAATGTTGTCAGATGAGCTTGTCTATTTCAACTTACCAGGAGGATCTATACATGCTTTTCAATCTTGTTACTTAGCTTCTCTAGCATCAGGAACTACCATGCTTGACATCAAGTTCTATTACGAAGCAGTAATGAAAACAACTTGGTACTGACATAAAAACAAAAAGGGAATTGAATCAAAGACCCAGATATCCAAACACTTATGAATACCTGATTTTTGATAAAGAAACTAAAATTATACAATGGAAAAAAAATAAAGCATCTTCAACAAATGATGCTGGCATAAATAAACGTCAATATCTAGAAGAATGAAAACATATCCATATCTATCCACAAGCACAAGCACAAAACTCAAGTACAAATGGATTAAAGACCTCAATATAAATCCAATTGCACTAAGCCTGATAGAAGAGAAAGTAACAAGTAGCCTTCAATTCATGGGCAAAAAAGACCACTTCCTAAATATAACCCCAACAGCACAGACTCTGAGAGCAACAATAAATAAATGGGACCTCCTGAAACTGAGACGCTTCTGTAAAGCAAAGGACACAGTCAATAAGATAAAACAGCAGTCTATCTTTTCCATCCCCACATCAAACAGAGAATTTATCTCCAAAATATATAAAGAATGTAAGAAATTAGACATCAAAATTCCAAATAATCCAATTTAAAAAATGGGTTGCAGAACTAAAAGAGAATTCTCAACATAAAAATGTAAAATGACCAAAAGACACTTAAGAAAATGTTCAATATCCTTAGCCATCAGGAGAATGCAAATCAAAATGACTCTGAGATACCATCTTACACCTGTCAGAATGGCTAAGATCAAAAACACCAATGATAGCTTATGCTCAAGAGGATGTGGATTAAGGGGAACACCTTTTTTATTGCTGGTGGAAATGTAAACTTGTACAACCACTTTGGAAATCAGTATGGCGGTTTCTCAGAAAATTGAGAATCAACTTACCTCGGGATACAGCAATACCACTCTTGGGTATACATGCAAAAAATGCTCAATCATACTACAAAGATATTTGTTTAACATTGCTAGGAGTCTTAGCGAGAGTCATCGGTGTGGGTTCCTAGTAGTTTCCCTAACATCAAATTTCTCCCTAAACCAATTATGGCCCCTTCTTTCATTACTTGCCTCATTTGCCCTGCCCCCAACTCAACCATCCTGAGTCTGCATGTCCACGTTCCCCCATCCCCTCCCATATACCCCCACTACAATTTACACATGAGATCTCATCTATTTCCTTTTCTGTGCATCCCTCTTAGGTTCCTCCTTGTTATATACCTTCTTTATGGCTGTGGGTTTTAACCTGATTATCCTTTGCTTACATTTAACATCCACTTCTGAGTGAGTAACAATGTATTTCTCTTGGTCTGTGTTACTTAACTCAGCATGAATTTCTATAGTTCCGTCAATTTGCCTGTAAATTTCATGACATCATATTGTAACAACTAAGTAATACACAATTGTGTAGATGTGCTATAATTTCTTTATCCATTTCTTGATTAAAAGGATCCTAGGCTGCTTTTAGGTTCTAGTATTATGAATAATTCTGCCATGAACATAATTGAACAAGTGTCCTTATGGCATAATTAAACATTTTTTGGGTATATGACCAAGAATGATATTACTTGGTCTTGACGTAGATTGAATCCCAATATTTTGAGAAACCGCCATACAGCTTTTCAAATTGACTCTACTAGTTTGAACTCCTTCCAGCAGTGGAGAAGTGGTCGGCTAATTCCACATCTTCTCCAACATATTCTGTCATTAGCATTTTTGATCTTATCCATTCTTAGAGGTGTAAGATGGAATCTCAGAGTCATTTTGATTTGCATTTCTATGACAGTTAAGGAAGTTGAACAAATCTTCAAGTGTATCCTGGCCATTTGAGATTCTTCTGTTGAAAATTTGCTGTTTAAATCTGATTCTCATTGGGTAATGTAGAAGTTGAGAATAGGGGACACTAGAAATGAAGCAAGCAACAAACAGTAGTACAGCCAAATAATGTCAAAATGATGTGTTATCAAATTGGTTATGCTTTGGGATAAACTCAAGATATTTGCTTGGATCACTAAGCGTTGCTTTTTACTGTTTAATGCTGTGATGTTGCTCATTTCATAAGTATACATATGGATGGCTTAAAACTGGAGGTCCTGCTACACTCAGAAGTAAAAGCAGCTTGTACAAATTAGAGTAAGTTATTTTAATTTCAAAAGTGTGTATAAACATTTGTTTATATTTTAGAATCAAAATCAACATAAATAATGGTTAATGTTATCAAATGAAATGCACCATAATAACAAGATGATGTAAGTTTAATCTTTTTAATATGTAGGAAGATGAGTTTCTAAAACTAATTTAAGTGATAATAAATCAGAATTCTGGCTTTTTATGAGTTCAGTGGTTAAACCACAGAGATTTTCTTAAAACATTCATTCTGCTGTTAAATTAAAGAATGACTCACAAAAACATTTTTATGTCTTCTTTGACGTATAGTTATACAAAGTAAAATTAACTAACTTAACCTGAACTAGTGCTTCCTTGGCAGTATTTTATTTTGTGTTCTCTAAATTTATCTTAGATGCACATATCAATCCTCTCTTATAAATGTATCAATCATGACAACTTTTGAAATATCAACACAAAATATTAACAAAAACTTATTCAATCTAATATTTTAGAAATCTAGGGTCTCATTGTGCTTGTGCTACTATAATAAAAAGTAGGAGTTTCAGAAAAGAATAGAAATTTGTGTTTTATGTTTTGAAATTTGAAGTCTTACTTCCAGAAAAACACACAAACACATACTAACACACACACACACTCCTAAATATACAAGTGAAATTTCATCACTCTGAATATTGTTACTTGAATGCATGTTTTGATGGCTGAGCATTAAACAACCAATTTGTGTATTCTACCCTGGAGAAGACTCTCTCCCACTCTCAGCATTCCTTAGCTACCTATAACTTTTTGTCTATGTTCAAGGACTCCTGTGCATTCCCTTATGAACCTTTAGTATTTCTGTAGCTGTTATTCATATTTAGGATAGATTTAGACAGTCATAATGGTGAGATTTCATAAATACAGCTTCTGATATATCTGGGAGGCAGACTCCTGGTTCTTACAATCATTTGGTCTTGTCTTCTTCCATAAACCTTGAGCCTTTGGGGCAGAAGTTGTTTTCTAAATTAACTTATTTACTCAATTGAAACCTGGCTCTATACTCTGCAATTTGTCTGGTGGTGGTTTTCTGTAATGGTCTCTGTCTATTGTAAAGAGAAATTTTCCTGATAAGGGATGCTTATAAGGACATGTGTTGAGAACATAATTAGGGAATTGTGTGTAAAGTGTCAGTAATACCTTCTCCTCCAATAAGACATGTCTGTAGATACTAGAAAAAAAGTGACAGAAGAACCTTCAAACTTTACAGTTCCATGTTGAAATTTTTTCCCTGCATTCTCTTCTGCAGGAGCTTTACCACTCCTAACATTGTCCCTTTCCCCAGGATTGTGTGCACTATGCAGAGATTTGTGATTTTATAGGAGTTTCAGTGTAATTAGTTTGTTTTATTTTTAACTTTGATGCAAAATGAGATTGAGACTTTGATTGGGATTGCATTGAATTTTTAGATAGATTTGGGTAAAATGGTAATTTTCACAATATGAATGCTACCAATTTATAGGCATGGAATATCTTTCCATGTTCTAGTGCTTTCCCTACCTCTTTCCTCAGAGATATAAAAGTTTCCTTTTAATTTGTAGGCTGGTTTTCTTTGCTTTATACTTAAAAAACACTTATGAGTGAGTCCATATGATAATTGTCTTTGTGGGTCTGGGCTACCTCACTCATTATGATGTTTTCTAGTTCCCCAGTTGCCTGCAAATTTCAAGATGTCATTATTTTTCTCTGCTGTGTAGCACTCCATTGTATAAATGTACCTCATTTTCTTATCCATTCCTTGGCTGAGGATCATTTAGGTTGTTTTCAGATTCTGGCTATGACAAACAATGCTGCTATGAATACAGTTGAGAATATATCCTTATGGTATGATTGAGCATTCTTTGGATATATACCCAAAAGTGGTATTGCTGGGTCTTAAGGAAGGTTGTTTACTAATTTTCTGAGAAATCATCATAACAAATTACAATCCAAGAGATCCTAGACAACAATGACGACCCTAAGAGACAGTTTCATGAATCTAATCCACATAGGAAGTAGTAAAAGACAATATCTCCTGAGTAAATTGGGAACATGGTGACCATGTGAGAGGGTTGAAGGGGAGAGGAGAGGCAGAGAGGGGAGTAGAGAAAAATGTATAGCTTGATAAAATTCAATTTGCATATACTGGATTTTGCGGATCCAGTCTGTCTGGACACTCACCTTCCTGGACCTGGAGGTAGAGGGGAGGAATTTGAACTTCCCACAGGGCAGGAAACCCTGACTGCTCTTTGGGATGGAGAGGGAGGAGGAGAGGGAGTGGGGGGAGTGGGAGGGTGGTGGTAGGAGGGGCGGAAATGGAAACTTTTATAATTTAATAAAATTACTTTAAAAAAAAGAAAAAAAGGTTTCTTTGTAGAATTACTTCAGTTTGGGATTTTTGAAGGAGAATGCTTTCTCCTTAGTCTATTCTTTTCATAATTCTACCCCCTTTGCTTAGAGCAGAACGGATACTCTCTGTCATGTGAGTGAGGCCCCATTGACATAACTTGGAAGCAAAAAGAAAAACAGAATACATATTTTCTTTTGGTTTTCTCCAGTATTTTCCACCATTAATTGGCAAGACTATAGAGATACTTGTACCTAATTTGAATATATTGTATATTATTATGAGAGGCACATTGCTCTTTGGAGGTGAGAAGCAGAATATCATGATTTGCATGCTGATATTGTACATTTTATGCTCATAATTTATAATAGGGAACACCTCTGAGAATTATGTCTTAATTAACTTTATGTGACTAATAATTACTTAGATTGATAAATTAATGCATGCTCAGATCTACAAATAATATTTCAAGCACTGTTTGCTATTTAAATGACATTAGGAAAATGGCAGTGACAGAAAGCTTTTGGGCGCTATTGAGACATTCAATCAAAAGTCACTGAACAAATATAAAAATGTATGGACCTCATTTAATAGCATATATTTTACTGTATTGTACCTAAAAAAATATCCTTATTATAAATGCTACCATAAATTAAAAGAGTGACACAATTATTCCTGGAAATTTGATTCTAAAAATTCCTACTTATCATTCTAAAGTAGATATAAGCTCTTAGAAAAGCCTACTTTTGTTGATGATCTATTATGTATATATAAATTATATGTGTGTATGTATATACACACATTCACAACTAAATGAGTACTTTGCAGAAAAATCATCTCTGTCTCAAATGCTCAATGATATCAGACTCATCTTTTCTTCATTGCACAGTAGTTATAAAAACAAAAAGGATAATAAATGATTGCTGTATGTATCAGTCCTATTAAGATAAAATAAGTGACAATGTTCATCTAAGGTTGACAGTAACATAAACAAGTGCTTGAGTTTGAGCATCCCCAATACTTTCGACAACCCAAGTCAAAGCATTTGTGTAATAATGTTCTCTTAAAATTTCATTGAACAGTTAGAAGAAAATACAGATGCTCACAAGAGTCACAGGAAACTTTTATATGTTTTATAAATGTATTCTAATCTAAGTTACACACACTTATATGCATACTGACTTTTTATTAGGATTTAATGCACATTAAATATTTCAAATATACTACATTAGCCACCTAGCCATTATTGATTTGATATATTTTAAACATTGTATGGAAATAAAAATTGTCTGAGTTCCCAAACAAAACAGTAAACTAGAACCATTATGTATTTTCAAGAATAAGCCATTACTATTGAAGTAATTCATTACTTGTCCAGAGAAAAATTTAGAACTAGAATTCAATTAAATTAGAGTTTATTCCAATTTAGAACTACACCCATATATGATACTATAATATTCAGAAGCTAATGTAATATGTATGCCAATTATCTCTACGCTCTAGACATCTATCGTTTCACCAAACTGAGACAGTGTAGAAGATTCTTGACCAAAGCAAAATAATTTTGTTTTTTTTTTCTCTGACTCCTTCTTCTAAAACACCCAGAAGAACTGATCTTTTGCCTCAATGGCAGTATAGAGCTTCCATTATGCATTAAATTAGTGTTGCCTCATTGACTTTCTGTATAGTGTCAGGCTATTTTGTTTTCCTTTCATTGTGATCCTTGGGTCCATTGACTTAATTCTGCTCCAATTATCACTCTATAAGGAGATATTTTGTAGTTGGAATGATTTACTCACCTCTCCTGTCAAATGTGGTCATTTATTCTGCTTTCATACATTAAGGTAGAAATCATTTAAAAGGTTGCCTATAAATTTTATTCAATGAAAAAGTAAGGATAAAAAAATATTATCCCTTATTACTTGAATAGGTAAGAAATATCCTAATAAGAGAGAAGTTTTGTTATTAGATACCAACTACGAATAAAGATGGACATTGAAGTAAGGCATCCACAGACAAAGGAAAGCCAGCAGCCAACTGTAGAGAGAAAAGGGAAGTAATGGATTCTTACAGAGCCTATTGAGTAAAAACAGAACCAGAGATTTGGTAATTTCAAGAATTCTGGTCTCTAGAAGTATGATGTGATATTTATTGAATTATACAACAAAAAGTTAAAATATTTGTAACTGCTGTCATAAGAAACAAATAATCTTGATCAACAACTCCCCACTGAACTAGTAAACAAATAAAACTTCTTATCTTTTTAAAAATTATTTTTAATTTTTGTTTTATTTTTGTATTGTATGGCTTTTCTCAATTTTTGTTTTATTATTGTATGTGTATGACTTTTCTTGTTGTAAATGCTTGCTGTACATGAAGGTTATAAGAGTGAATCAGATCTCCGAGTACTAGAGGTACTGAGGTACATTTGGGGACTCAATGAATCTTGATTCTATGGAAGAATACCCAGTGATCTTTAAGTGCTCAGTAATCTCACCAATCCAAAGGCATGGTATCTCTCACATGAAAGACAGTTGTTAAAATTGAAAAAGCTGCTAACGAAAGGCCCATAAAATTTATATAATGAAATACATGTTTATCACTGAGAGTGTGTCTCTGTTACTATACAGTATGAAAATTTCTCTTAATTTGATGACTTCCATTGAGTAGTAGCAGTACTTTTTAACATCACTAGTAAAGAACCCTTTCACAGCTAAACATGTAATAGCAGATCATGAATATTAAACATCTTTGATTTTTTTTTACTTCTTTAGTTTTTCTTTTATTTTGGGGATTAAAAAATAATTACAATATTTCTTCTCTTTTCCCTCCCTCCAAAAACTCCCATATACACCTTCTAGAAGTATCCCAAATTTATAGCCTATTCTTTCATTAAGTGTTGTTACATATGTATGTGTATATGTATATACATATGTCTATTCCTTAATACAAGTTTCTCAGTCTGAATAATGTAGTTAAATATATGTTTTTAGGGGCTAAACATTTGGTATTTATCAATTTACTCTGGCAAATCTATTGCTATACTTGGTTGTGTTGATTTAGGCAATCACATTGGTAGGTATTTTTGGGGAAGATTTTTCCATCAGCAGAAGACAAAGTCTACTAGAAAACTATTTGATTTTTCTGATTTTTAATTTATAAATATATTAAGTAATAAATATACATGATGTATATTTCTCATACATTCTTTCATATACAGTATATTTTCATATCATGAAGTATGTGTATATAAATATATTTATGGGTGGGTAAAACTAGAATAAGAATATCTTAAAAAGTCACAAAATTATATTGTTAATTTGAATCTTTTGGGGGTTTATATTTCTGTGAAGAGATACCATGACTACAGTAACTTTAATAAAGAAAATAATTAATTGGGGCTGGCTTACGGTTTCAGCAGTTTAGTCAATTATCATCCTCTTCCTTATCCGTTCATTTTTTTCTTAGTTGTCACATTTCCAAACTTTCCATTGCTTTGCAGTTTATCTCATTCTCCCCTCATCATTTACTTACTGATCTCTATTTTCTTTGATGCCACAGCTCTAAGAATAGATATCTATGTTGGCTTCCATAGCTCTCTGGTCTACCATCCGTTATCACATCCTCCTCCATTCCTCCAATTTCTGGAATAAATGAGAAGAACCTTTTTAGAAAAATTGAATTTTTTCATGTAGATACATCTAAACTCTAGGTAATTTTTATCTTCCCTCATTTTCCCATTAAAACTTTGGTCATTTTCAATAATTCTCACACCTACATTATGATCAACAACCCATGCATGACTTTTAATTGTCACTAATGTAAATTTTGGCAAAAGACATATGATTAACAACTATAAAATATATTTAGGGAAGTTCATTCTTCCAAAGGCATTTTCCATGCAAAATAACCAATTTAAAAGATTATATAGAATTTAATTCTGGTTGACAGAATTTTGAATATGGCTCAGAGGAGGTGAAATTTTTGGTATGGCTCCAAGCAAAATATATTGAATCCCTTATAGAAAATTTACGTTCCTTTACTTTGCACATTTCAATTTATGTCATTTGGCATTGCCCTATATATTTCATTACGGATACTAACTGATTTCAACACATTTATAGAAAACACCTTTAGCCTACAAAGTTCCAATTTAATTACCTATTAAGATGTTATTTGCATTGTTCATAAATCTTTAACTGTTGCAAACTAAAATAAAAGTCTCAATTATTTTCCCTTAATCTTCTCTTAGGGTCACTTAATTCTTAATTTCTACAAGAATATTTTTATTGTCCATGCTAAAGAGAATTTATTAGAGTAAAATAAAGGACTATATTTTTATTCTGTTACAAATTCTGGCTTGATAAAATTTCTGTCAGTATCAAATATTTTTAAGAGTATAATTGATTTTTCTGTCAAAAATGTTTTAATGCAACTGACATAAATAACTCAGGGTCAAAAACATGACATACTATTTCAAATTGCAGAAGGATTTAGTTTTAATATTAAAGGCAGTTAAATATAATTTATTTGGTGTGTGATATTTTAGGACTCATTTATTTTTGTTTTAATGCCAATAAACGTGGAGAGAGAGACAACAAGGTGATAGCCAGGAGAAGTGGTAATCACATATGATCCTAAAAATAAACTAACTAGAGTCAGTTATTATGTACTATTTTGACACAAAACATATCTGTTATTCTGATGAATTTCTTTCTGGAATATTAAGCCCAAGATGAAAGGCTTACAAAGAACCATAGTGCACTAAATCTCTTTCAGGTTATGTAACAGTAATCATGAAGAACTTAATGCCTGACATATGCTTAATTGATGTGGTAACCATTATAAAAGTATTTATAATATTGAAATTTAAATTTACTAACAGAACACAAGCACTTCATTAGCTAAACTTCTCTATCTCAGACCCCTTATGCAAGATAATAATATTCTTATAATTGTTATGTGAAATAACTTACCAATATAAATAAATAGCTCCTTAGAAACTATTTAACATGAACACATTCAAATTGCCAAAAGTTGGAATAATTTACCATCATTTTCATCTAAGTCCATACCAACAACTGAATAAATCATTTATATGATTTTTAGCAATGTTTATAACATAATAAAGAGAATTTATTCAGAAAATCAGAGAATACAGATGAAATTTAAGTTACTTATAGTAAAACTGATGAGATGGCACGTTAGAGTAAAAGTTGAAAAGTCAGCGAATGTCTACAAATTTGAATATAATATTCATATTATTGTAAAACTATTAAATCCTATTATATATGCTTTTAAATTGAGAAATAGTAAATGTTTAATGTGTAATCTCTTTGAAGAATTTCTCAGTACTAATATGTATACAGGCATACTACCCAAAAACCTGCTGTTAGAAATAAACAAATGATTACTTAGAATTGACATAAGTTTCTGTCCCATCCAGTCACTCAACCATTCAGTCTCAAAGAAACACAGACAGGCTTACATTGACTAATTATAAACTGGCTGACCTATTTGTTTAGACTTCTTATTAATTCTTATATCTTACATTAACCTATAATTCTGGTCTGTATTAGCCACCTGACTAAGTACCTTGTATCAGTGAGTCACACTCATCTTGTCTTCTGTGTCTGGGTTACGACTATAAACTGAACCTTTCTTCTTCCCAGAATTCTCCTATTCTTGTCACCCTGCTTATACTTCCTACCTGTTTATAGGCCAATCTGCATTTAATTAAACTAATACAAGTGACAAATCTTTACAGGGTACAAGACCATTGTTCCACAGTACCCCCCTGCTTTTTCAAAACAAGAACTCTGAATCTGATCTCCTTTGTTTAACTTTTGTCTTGACCATTATCCATAACAACTTTTAACCAACACTCTAAATTAAAACAAATATTCATAATGAGTGAATATCTACAACATTTTTGTTAATATGCACATGACCTCTTTTAATCATTGCCTACTGTAGAAAGAAGCTGCTCTGACTGAGGTTTAAAGCAGCACAGTTTTATAACATAAAATAAATCCTAGAAGGTAGTTTGAAAACATTATCATTTAGCAAATTAACAATAGTAACCTGTCCACCAACAGAGCCAGTGTTATCTGTTGTACTTGGCATTTGACCAGATTTAAGCATCATACATGAATTCCTTTATGCACAGCAGAGTGGAAAACCAAGTGGAAAATGGTTGGTACCACCACAATAGGCATACCACAATTGAACACGTACACACTGGTGTCAGAAGTTCTTTGGTATATGTGGTGCTTTTAGTGGTTAATGAATAAAGCCCCTTTGGCATACAACAAGGCAGAATAGAGTAATTCCAAGCAGATAAAGGAGGAAAGAAGGCAGGGTGAGAGAGATACCATGTAGCTGCCACAGGAAAGAGACACAGGTTGGAGTCTTACCAGTAGGCCACAATCACATGACTATACACAGATTAATTGAAATGGTTTAATTTAAGATATAAGATATATCCAGGAATATACCTAAGCCTTTAGCCAAACAACATTGTAATTAATGTAGTTTTTGTCTGATTATTTGAGGTCTGTGCAGCCGGGAAACTAATAAGCAGTCTCTGCCTAGAAAATGGTACCAGAATGTGGACAAATACATCCACAAAACGCCTGGGAAAGCTTGTAAAGGAATTCTAGGCACAAAAATTCTGAGTTAAGTATGGCTTCATTGTAGTAGATTTGCTTGCTTCGAGCAAGTAGAGCCAAGGCTTCTATGGTGAATCTTCCTGACTCAGAACTGGCAGCTCTTTAGGGGAGAGCTTACTGATACCTGCTAGTTGCGTAAAAAGCTATGGCTCTTTCAGGAAGCTGAGCACTTAAATGAGGTCTGTGAGCAGTGTGTTACAAGTTGCTTAATGGTGACACAGACCCATTGTGACCCTGGATCTGGGGAATTGTCCATAGCTCTCAGGGGCAGTGAACATGCTTCAGCCACGTGGGACTGGGCAGAGTTAAGAGGCAAGGCTGTGGAGTGGGTTCTTGTCATGACTGCTTAGCATCTAAAAAATAAGGTGACTCTGGTAAAAAAATAACTACAGATACACAAGCAATAAAGACAAATCCAGAAGGGAAAGACCTCTAATGGCTAACCATACTGGATAAATGTACATAGGCTTGAGAGAATGAGGAAAAAGAGTATAGACATAATATTAAAGAGTGCAGATAGTCATAGATTGAAAAATTAAAGATAATAAAATAAATATTAAACTTGTAGAAAAAGTAATAGAGTAAAAAAGCCAAATAAAGAAGAAATATATACAGTGAGTCTGGATTATGTATACTATTGTATTTTCTTTGAATAATTTGACTGTAAATATGCTAAATACAAAGAGACATTTCATTGAACAGGCTACTAAGCTAAATAAACATATCTATTTTAAAGTATCTTGACATCAAAATTTGTTTCTAATGATATGTTGCTTTTATTTCCACAGAGGATGAGAAACTGTGGATTCCTTCCAGACTTATTTGGTTTGATGGATCAAAACCCCCCAAAAGGTCTCTGTGAACCACCAAATCCTTCGTCCAACAAAAAGCAGGAAGTAGTTTGGAGGGAAGTATGCTCAAATTCCCAAGTATTGTTTATATTTGTTTACATTTAAAGGGAAATATTCTGGGCTGGAGAGATGGCTCAGAGGTTAAGAGCATTGCCTGCTCTTCCAAAGGTCCTGAGTTCAATTCTCAGCAACCACATGGTGACTCACAAACATCTGTAATGGGGTCTGGTGTCCTCTTCTGGCCTGCAGGCATACATGCAGACAGAATATTGTATACATAATAAGTAAATAAATTTAAAAAAATGAAGGGAAATATGCTAGAGAGATTTGCATTGGTATAGATCTTGGTTTATTGATACAAATTTAAGATCAATTTTGATATATGTATATTTCTGCTCTTGATTAAGGCATTGTGTTGGTGTAGCTCATTTAAAAATGTCATGTATAATTAGAAAATACATGTTAATAGATAGTCATCTATAATACTCATGCTTGTAGTCATGTAGGTTTTCTAGATGTACAAAGATATATTTCAGATGGAGAGTTATTCTCTAAACGTTTCAGAGACTAACAGAATATGGCATTTAAAATGCTTTTGAAGTTAGAACTTTTCATGGCAGTGGGACACATCTGCTTCTAGCAGCACCAATCTGCTTCATGAGGAAGATGTACATTGATGAGGCTCATTATGGAGTTTGTTAGCCATTAGGGTAAGATACTACTCTTGCTTGTACTTCTTGATGCTATACTGTATGAACTGGACATGTAGGATCTGTAGCAAAATGACTGCTGAACTTGCCTAAATGTGAGACAGTCCTTTAAGTTTCCTGCTACGTGAAAGAGACTGCCAGACATTCTGCAGGACACAGAAAAAGTGACTGACAAACTGCCAATATAGGTTGAAATGTCTTTGAACTTTCCTGCTTCAAGGAAAGTCTGAAAGATACAATGGCTCTGTAGGCTTAAGATGGAAGCCCCAATGTTACAGAATAACTTTGGGTAACCATCCAGGTTGTGAGTTTTCTCTGTCAATTGTAGAGTATTTGAAGTTACTTACAATGCACTTCCTCTTTTTCTTAGGTGATATTATATCCTTCTGGTTTCTTTGATGGAAGTTGAAGAACAGATAGTTATAATTTTCCTTAGTTATGATACAGGATAAATTAGATATAAAACTTTAGATTCATGAAGATAGTATAGAGGATAGAATATTATCTTTAATTTGCTAAATGGACTAAGTATTACAGCTATAATTTTTGCTTTATAACTGTTTTGTTGTATGTAATCCTGCTATGTTAAATTTAAAACCTTCCTTTTTATTTAGACAGAAAAGGGGAAATGGTGTAGGAATTCTGTATATGTGATGCTTTTATTGATTAATGAATAAAGCTGCTTTGCCCAATGACAGGGCAGAATAGAGTAAGGCAGGAATTCCAAGCAGATAGAGAAGGAAAGAAGGTGGAGTCAGAGAGAAACCATGTAGCTGCTGCAGGAGACAGATGCTGGACAGAACCTTCCAGTAGGTCACAATCACATAGTGATACACATATTAATAGAAATGGGTTAATTTAAAATATGAGAGTTAGCCAGGACTATTCCTAAACTATTGGTCAAACAGTGTTGTAATTAATATAGTTTTGTGTAATTATTTCAGATTTGGGCAGCCAGAAGACAAATGAACACTCTCCACCTACAACACTTAACTTGCTAGGCAGGTAAATATTGCATTGTAAAGGGTTCAGCACTGTCTTATACCATATATTATTCTTTCACCCCAGTTAACTTCAGAGTACCTACAAGCAGTGTGCAAGCCAGCAAGCAGACAAATTTCAGGTAGGTTTCGATTGTCTAGCTTGATTTGTCTATATCCTGTAACCTAAATGTATGTTGTATGGTGCATGACCATCCAGTCATGGTGTACAAACATAAGCAACAGAAAGAACCTGTGTTCTAAAGATAGACATGTGTTCCAAGGAAGACACACATCTCTAATTTTGTCATTCCTCTTAGGAAATAGAGTATGAAGTTATACATCCAGGGGTAATAAAGGCAACTGTAGCAAGCCAGGTTGACAACTGGTTTGTATTCTGACCTCCTTTCTTACGTTATATCACATAAAGGCCCACACTAATACACACAAACACAAAAAACACACATATACAAACATGTACATAAAGATGTTGAGTTTTAAAAAATGTCAAACCTATGCTTGGATTATCTTAAGATAATCAGTTAATATATAAGATAAGTTGTTAAGGGGTAAAATTCAAAAGTAATTCCTAAAATTGTACAACAATTTCAAAAGAGAATTTTGCATTCAGTATACACATTCACACAAACACACACACACACATACATACTACTCAAGAAACATTGTTGTGATTAATGCTAGTATTGGTCAATGTTAGTGTGTAACAATTATTAACACAAAACACAGAGAATTGCCAGCAACTTTCTCAAAGCAGTGCAAAAAAAAAGAAATACAAGTGTTTGAATATTTATCTTTATTATTTCTAAGCTAAGTCTCTCAACTGAAAAAGCATTCTGCATGATATGTGTCATCAAATACTTTAACATTGTAACATACCATTACCAATAATAGGGAATTAAAAGGGCATAGAAGTTTATAGAGCAATACTTGTTAGTTGGTTCTCTCTGAGATACCTAGTGCACAATTTTTCTCGCTCAACATTCACAACAGTCTCTAGAGCTATATCCTATCTTAACCATATTATCACTAAAATTTTTGAAACATATGATAACTGGCACAAGTAAAATTGCTAGGAACCCAATTTATGTTATTTCTGATACTATGATTATTGTGGTCATAATATTTTAAGAATATTAAAGATCATTTATACATGTCAGTGAAGTGCGTTGAAATAGGTAGAAATGTGAGATATTTCTTTCTAATTTCTATAATATTTTAATCTATAATATATCTAATTTCTATATAGTTCTATAATTCAACATATGCAAACTATTTTATATAATGTTTTATATGGACATATAATAATGTCTTTAAATAATTTATTACATGGACTTCTAACATATATATAAAACTTAACAGAACAAAATTTTTCAAATTTCTAGAAATAGTGATAATTTTTTCTATTTCTAATATAGTCATTAAAATAAACTACATTTTTGCCAATAAGCATTCAATCTATATTTGTAGATAATTTTTTTTAGTCCTCCTTTTTTTTCCAGTTTACTGCTTATAGGAGTCTTGCTCGTTATGGTGAAGGCTGAGGCATGAACCTCCACCTTCTCATGTTTCCCAAACTATATTCCCAGGTCTTTCATTAGATTTAAATTTAATGTAGTAGCAGGTGCTAATTGAATACAATGGAATCAATATGGAACAAAAGGCACTCTCTTGATTTTATTTTTCTTTGCAGACAGGCTTTTAAACTAATGGAAAAATCAAAGAGGTTTAGTTATTGATTGATAACTCTTTCAAAAACCTATTATTTTCCATTTAATCAATTCTGAAAACAATATGAAATGTATGTTTGTCATGAAAATTACTATGGTTCTCCATCTGTTTGGGAGAGTCAAGTCTGTAGTTGTCACCTACTGTGTTCTAGTTCAAACTTCCTACTATATCCAAATCAACCAGATGCATGTTCTGTGTTCCTGGATTTCACTGAAATGCATCTGCCAAAAGCAATAGTGTCTGGACTTCTGCTACTATGTTGCAAATTTTGTAACTGAAATATTGATAGACAATGTATAGTGCTCTTTTCTTTTAAAACCTTTATTATTTTGCACGTGAAAGATTTTTCTACTTACTTCAATGGTAATAAAACACAGACCTTAAGTTATTTCTGAAAATGAACCACTAAAGCATAATGGGTTAGTGAATGAAACATAAGCATTCCTCCACTAATCCACTTTTTTATTTATTCATTCATTCTTTTATTCTTTTTTTATTTTCCAAGTCTTCACTATCAAACGGAGTTTCAATTTCTCCTACATTTTTTTTTCCTTTTGGGATTGTAATTACATTATGTCTTTATTCCCTTTCCTTCTTTCAGACTCTCACATATACATGTCTTTGTTCTCTCACAATCATGTACTTTCATTTCATTAATTATTATAACATGCATATATATAATGTTTATGTATATTTCTTTTATTTTATTGTTATTTATTGAGCTCTACATTTTTCTTTGCTCCTCTTTCTGCCTCTTTCCTCCCCTTTTAAACCTCCCCCAAGATCCCCATGCTCCTAATTTACTTAGGAGATCTTGTCTTTTTCTACTTCCCATGTACATTATATCTATGTAAGGCTCTCTTAGTGTCTGCTTTGTTGTCGAAGTTCTCTGGGATTATGGTTTGTAGGCTGGCTATCTTTGCTTTACGTTTAAAATCCACCTTCCAGTGAGTACATGTAATAATTGTCTTTCTGTGTCTGGGTTACCACACTCAAAATAATGTTTTCTAGCTCCATCCGTTTGCCTTCAAAATTCAAGATATCGTTATTTTTTTCTGCTGTGTAGTACTCCATTGTATAAACATAATTGCTAAGTCTGTAAAATGCTAGTTATATGTATGTTTTCGGAGTAATTGAATGGTATATTCCTCTGAAGAGACTAATTCTTTCATTATCAGCATCCTGCAATTGCCTGTAGGTCTTTGTGTAAGATCAGAGCATGCTTTAATGATCTAATTTGGAATGTCTATTGTTGTTTTTCTTGTTAAGCTCATATTTAGGTAGTCATGTTGGTGAAACAGTTATAGAAAAAAACAATCTTACTTAAATTTCCCTGACCCTCTGGCTTTTACAATCTCTCTGCCCCTTCTTCCACAATGTTTCCAAAGCCTTAGATTTGAAAGTCTTCTGTGGATGGATCCATTGTGATTGTGCTCCAAAACTCTGCATTTTGATTGGTAGTTTGGCAAGGGTTCATCTATTCTATTAAGAAATTATCAAACAGTAAATAATAGAAATGTGTTTAAAATATACTCAATCATCTAGATTTGTAAAAATGATATATATACATATTCATATATGCCTTAGATAGCTAAAAGTAAACACTGCTCAAAAAGTATTCAGTTTTACAGTTTGTTATCTGATAATAGGCAGAAGAAAATGTTAAAAATTTAAAAGTTCACAGAGGTGGTTATATAAAAATGTGGTAGCATGAATAACATATAGAATAAGGACTTCTGCCTATAATCCATCACATATTCAAGTGACAATTCAACCAACAAAGATGCTAGAGGGCAGCTGATGTATTGAAACCTTCCATCCATACATGTTCTTAATTCTTAGATTACATAATTTTGTTGTGTAAAAAGATGACTCTTGTAGGCTTTTGTGCAACCCATAAAATATGGATGCTTTCTTGGAATTGAAACAGACAACTTAAGCTTTCAAGGGAACCAATACTAAAGAAGCAAATGTTTTCAGTTCCTAGCCAAGTTTGGCAATGAATTTTGCTTAAAATTCCATAAACCAGAGATGATGTGAGTTTTCTGATGTTACAATACTTTGCCAATTTCAGACTATCTATCATCCAAGCTTGCCAGTCTTCCTCAATACTTTCCTTTCAGGCTTAAAGAAGAATTTAGATAACAATCAAATGTTGTTGATTCAAACACTATTACAACCGTTACAGTTGGAATATGGAAAGATTTTTATTTTTTTTGAAATGACTTTCAAGATCAGAAATAGGCAAAATACTCTATTCTCTAGCAATAGAGTATTTGGTCAAGATTCTAAAAAGAAAGCAAACAACCACTGCTTCACTTACTTTTTAGTTGCAAATAGATTTCTCTATTCTAAAGTGACATCTGCTATGACATAATGCTCTTGTACACTGGAAAGATTCATCACTTTTATTAGTCTAATAAAATGCTGATTAGCTAGTAACTAGATAGGAAGTATAGGAGGGTTGACCCCACAAAGAGAATTCTGGGAAAAGAAACAGAGACATAGTTACCAGCCAGATGCAGAAGAAGCAAGATAAGAATGCCTCACTGATAAAAGGTACCAAGTCACGTGGCTAAACATAAATAAGAATTATGGCTGAATTTATCTTGTAAGAGCTGGTTAATAATAAGAATGAGTTAATAGACCAAATAGTTTATAATTAATATAAGTCGCTGTGTGTTTTTCTGGGACTGAACAGCTGCAGCAACAGGTAGGACAGATACTTCTGTTTTCAGATATCTGAGATTTAAAAGAAAGTCTTCTTTCATCCTTCATTGGTGTACTTTACCTGTTTGAAAGTTAAATATGCAAGAATCAAACATGAAGAAGTTCTTCTTAATCATATATTCAGCAAAACTGCACTCCAAATTAAGAAATTAGGAAAATAAACAAAATCTAAGCTACTTTTTAGCACTGTTCATATCCACTGCTCATATCCAGATAAAAATCTTCAAATAAGAAAATCAAGGTGAAATGAAATAGTACTTTAAAATAACTGAAAGCCATATGTAGCAAATACGATCTTAGTAAAGAGACTATATTGCCATCTTAAAACCTAGTGTTGTCATACAAAGACTTATATCACTCTCTGTTTCTACGTGAGTTAAGAAACATCTATTCAATTAATAAACTACAGATTAGATAAATTAATGAAGGAAATATGGTACATATACACAATGCAACTTTATTCACTTGTGATGAACAATGGAACCATGATTTATGGGGGAAAATACATGGGTTCAGAAAGACAACTGCAGTAATATTCCTTTCATATATAATATATGCATATAAATACATAGATGGAAGAATGTAAAAGGGACTGTTTAAAGAACAGAGTTCTAAATGTATTAGGGAAGAGATAAAAATGGAGGGTAGACCAGGTGGTGTTGGTGTAAACCTTTAATCCCAGCATTAGAGAGGTAGAAGTTGATGGATCTCTGTGAGTTCAAGGTCTGCCTGGTCTACAAGAGATAGTTCCAGGACAAGTCCCTAAACAAAACATAGAAATCATGTCTTGGAACCCTCCCCCCAAAATAGAGCATATTGAAATATATATCTCATGAAAACAGATGAGGTCACTGTTTGAGAGGAGAATAGTAAGGAGAAGAAATAAATCAATGAAACAAGAGAAAACAAAAAGTTCTAGATAATTTAATTTACTTGTGAATTTAAAAATTTAAAATATTTGATGAATAATTCCTGATTTCTTACTTGTAACAATATTATGCCTAGTGATATAAAAGTACAGCACACAACAAGAAGATATAAAAAAAAGATGTGCCCAAGATCAAACTATAAACTAGAATGCTAAAATTGCAACAATAAATTTAGAAACTTTTATTAATTAAATTATTTTAAAACAATATTTTCTCATTTTATATACCTAGCCCACATTCCACTCCCTCCCCTCCTCTCACTTCTCCCACCTTCCCCCAACTCCAGCCCCTCATCCACTCCTCAGTGAGGGCAAGGCTTTCCAAAGTGATTCAACAAAGCCTGTAATATCACTTTGAGGCTGGAATGAGCCCCTCCCTCCTATATATAGGTTGATCAAGGTATTCATCCAAAAAGAGCGGGTTTCAAAATGCTAATTTAAGCACTAGGATTGCACTGCCATTGGTCCCACAAACTGCCCAAGCCACACAACTATCACCCACATTCAGCGAGCCTAGATTAGTCCTATGCAGGGTCCTGTGCTAGTTCAGATCAGCTATTTCTATGGCATCCCCATTACGGTCATGACACTTTTGCTCATAATATCAGGCATCACTCTCTTCTACTGATTTCCAGAAATTTCGCCCAGTGCTAAGCAGTGGATCTCTGTGTCTGCTTCAATCCAGTTGTTGGATGAAGGTTCTATGATGACAATTAAGGATAATCAATCTAATCATGGGGAAAGGTCAATTCAGCTACCCTCTCCATTATTGCATAGGGACTTAGGTGGGGTCATTCTTGTAGATTCCTGAGGATTTACCTAGTTCCAGGTTTCTCTCTAACCCCATAATGACCCGCTCAGTCATGATAACTCTTTCCTTGCTCTCCCTCTCTGTTCTTCCCCCATTTTAACAATTCTATTCCCTCATGTTCTTTTCCTGCCTCACTTTTTCCTCTCCCCCTCCACTTCCTCCATCCCTTCTTCTCCCACATACACAGTCCCAATTTTCTCAGGAGATCTTGTGTAATAGTGCTTTCTTATTTCTATACACAATGCTTAGAATGAATAGCACAATCAGGTATAATATAGGTGAATACAAGTAATTATACAAAATATATTCTACATCTAAGACCTATATTATCATATTCATAGATTTTTCTCAATTCCACATGACCATTGGTAGGTCATATAAGATAATAATTTGAAGTAGATAAAGAGAAAGAAAATGGAGAAGAAAGAGAAGTAGGAGAAAGAAGAAGAAGAAGAAGAAGAAGAAGAAGAAGAAGAAGAAGAAGAAGAAGAAGAAGAAGAAATGACTTATTCTAGATCAACCAGAGTGACATTATGAGACCCTATCTTGAAAACATAATAGGGAAAATATGCTCTGTGGTTTAAAACCTGAGAAATATGTGAATTAAAGTTCTGCATAAATTGTTGACAAAATTTGCATTGGCTATCCATTACTTTATGATTATTAACAAACTTATTATAAAATAAAATATATCATTTCAACTAACATCCAAAGAAGGAAATATTTAATGATATGACAACCATATGTTAGTAAAATTTCTACAGGGTATATTATTATTCAGGTATTCTCCACATTTATGTTTTTGTGAGAATTTGTCATGTATTAGGAACTTGATTCAGAAACATTTTATAAAGTCTAGTACTATTTAGCTCATATATCTCTCCTTTAGAGCTACTTCACATGAAAATGAAATATCCAGTAGATTTATCAATATTTTTTCAGAAGGTATAAAAAACTAAGGTTCTTTGATCAATAATATTTAATTCAGCTGACATTTAATTGAGTATTTGCTACTAAACTCTTTTTGTTCTTCCAAAATAAACCATTTTTGACTTTTGTTTAAAATTCTAGGAGAGTGTTTATTCACATTATACATATACAATTTTATCAATCAAGACTTTCACTTGTATTACATAGAAGCAGAAGCTTATAGTGTCATTTAAATAAAATAACACAATGGTGAATACCAGATTTAATGGCTTCAAGCTGACAGAATCAGAGGATTAGTGTCTTCCACTTGTCCATAATGTAACAAGGAAGTCAAAGCAAGGGATTAAGAAACATCAATAACATGAAATACGATACTGACAGACAAGCCAAAATCAAGTCAGAAGTAAAATAAATTATAGGGATGATGAAACTTGATTGAAGGGTGTACAAGAAAGCCTATTCAGACTCAAGTTCATTAGTCAATGACGTACTCAATTTCATGAAACTAAACTGTATAGTCTAGTAAATAATTTTGGAAAACTTGCCCCCAAACCTCATCTGTTTCTTTGCTCAGAGAATATACAAATTGAATTTGATCACTAATTTCTGTCTCCCTTGGGACCATTCAATACTTTCATCTTAATGTATGCAAATATGTGTTTTATTTTTTTAATTTACCTTTATTCTTTGACTTCAATCACATTATTTCAGATATGAAGAAAAAAGAAAATAAACTATTTCTAATAATTTAAATATTCACATTAATTTAAATATATATGTATATATATTTATATTATACACTACACACACGTGTATTCATCCTCCACACACCACTTTTCCCAAATGGTTTTGAAAAGCAGAAGGTCCATAAACTGAAGAATTTCTATGGTTACATAATACCCAGCATTAGAGAATTTGACAGTCTCTAAAGTACAACCTATAAGCAAAATCAAAGAATTAAAAGTAAGAAAACAAAGAAAATGAAGTAAGAAAATTTTGTTTCTTTACTCCCCAAATTTCCTGTCATATTTGATTACTGACTCATGTCAATAGAAATCATTATGATATTTTTATTTGTAAAAACATGTCAGTTGGGTTGGCTTCAATTCTGAATGTTTATTCATTGAAGAATAATATTTTAAGTAAGCTTGAAGGAAAAATTTGAATATATCTGTCATAGAAAAAAAGATGGATTTCGATGAGTTAATCACTTATATATGAAACTAATAAATATTAGGTAATTGACACAGGTAAGATTTTAGTTTCATATGAAAACCCAAGAGATAAGAATAAGTTATTTTCACATTTACTTATTTATTTATTCATTTATCATATTTTATTTATTTATCTACTCTTTTATATGTATCTATAGTATGTTTCCCTATGAATGTGTCTGTATAAACAATTGAGGGATTTTGTGAAAGACTATATAATATTCTAGTTAATAGACTTATTTTTTGCAATTTATTAGAAGAGGCTTTACAAGCACATTTCAAGATTTTCTCTAGGACTAAATAAAATTCTAGTAAAGTAAACTAAGATAATGTAAACTTTGACATGCTAGAACTTTCAAGATTTGAAAATCAAAAATAGCACTATTTGAACTTATTCCTTAAGTGATATTCTACATATACGAAATATAACTTGCATTAATTTGAATTTAACCTTTATTTCATGTTGGGTTGTATATATATATATATATATATATATATATATATATATATATATACACTGTGGACTCATTCATATACTTACTTACATGTGGTATATCTACAGAACATTATGGGCTACTGGTATAAAAACAGTCATCTAATACAGAGAGTTCTGTTTGTTTATTATTTTCCTTCCTTTATTGAAGACACACCACATTATAACACTATTTATCTTTGTCATCTATGCCCTTTGTACCATGTGCATTCATATGCATATCTTAGCCTGCCATTACACACTCATGAAATAGAATTGTTACAACTCCATGCCTGGGAAATGTGTATATACATAGTCCCATTAATTCATTGTGACGGTCAAAATTTAACATGGTCCTATATAAAGCTAGAAGTATTGCACAGTATAAACATTTTTATGTAGTAGTTGTAGGGTGACAGAACAATCAAGTCCATGTAGCAAAGGTCACTTTATGGAGCATAAGAATTAAATGTAAGTCATTAGAGTTTCTCTATTTAAACAGATAGTTATTTTTTCTTCACTGAATATAAATTTGTCATGCATTTACTTAAAAATGAGTCATATGGCAGTTAAATTAATGACTATGATTCCATGGGATTCAGTTTTAGCTTAGAGAAATTTTAATATCCGACTTCACATTGAAGCGATGATTAATGATCCTATACAATAATGGGGTAGGAATCAAGAGAAGCCAGCTCAGCATGCATTGCAGGTTCTGTCTGTGGCAAATGGTGGTCAAATGTGGATTATCGCTGTTTACATAAAGAGTCTGGATGCATGTTGAAGGTGAGATTTCTGTTTTTCCATAAAAAGAAAAAGCTAATTGGGAATTTGTGACCTAAGGATCTAAAAAGGGAAAATTGTGATGAGGTGAATTGAAGCATGAGAACACATTCAGAAACATTGGAAATTGTGAGAAAACCAGGCTGGGTTCAAGGTGGTAGGTCGGGTTGCTGGTCAGTGAGAACTGGGGAGATATAAAGCTCAGAAAAGATCTCCTACCTTAAAAAATACATCTATGCACAAGACTCCAAACACTACTCCATCAAAGGATGAATATTTTTATACAGTCTTGAGAGTAGTTTGTGTACTAGAACATTATTGAAATCAATGAATAATAGCTATCCTGCAGAAAAATTTAACCAATTAATGTATTTTTTATTCACTCAGAAGGAGGACAATCAAAATTAACTTCATATGTCATCTTCATTTCCATTTTCATATCAGTGAATAGTTTAATTTTTTTCCTTACAAATAAATGAAAGTGGAAAAGACTTTCCAGTACTATAAGAAGACAGAAGGAGAAACAAATTAAATTTAGCTGTAGTCATTCAGTTTGTAGATTTTGGTACACCATACCCTGAGTTTCCTAAAAAAGCAAAATCAAAGTTTTAACACTCAAAAGGAATACATACATCAAAATTAATCTAGTCATTCAGAAAAATAAACGAAATAGTTAAAGGGCAAGATATACACTTGAGTTATTGTTGCCTGGAGTTTTGCTCTGAATTGCAATATCCTATTAATTTGAAATACTTGCCAGAGAAAGAAAGGGGAGGCAACTGAGTCTCAGGAACTAAATAAAAGGTCAACTGTTGGGGAGAACAGGAACTTGAGAAATTACAGAGGATTCCCTCCCCAGCAGTGGAAAAAAAAAAAAGTAGACATTCTAGTAGGTAGAAATTCTGACCAACAAGCTACAAAAAGAAAAGATACTGTAAAATGTGTACAGGGTCAGGGATGCCAGTTAGTTATAGTCACCATGTTGGAAGGGCCTGTGTATTAATACAACTATATTTGAGTTATCCATATTCTTTTTTGTTTTTGAGACAAGGTTTCTCTGTAGCTTTGGTGCCTGTCCCAGAACTAGCTCTAATTTGGTAAACCAGTTGTCTTTTTATTGGTCAACTGGTTTAACAAATTAGACAATAAAGTTATAGCTACTTCAGCCAGCTGTAGGCTCCCATCCTGGAACAGGTAGTTGTGTAGCTGTTATTTCTATCCACAAAATTTCTATTACAAAACAGCTACAAAGGATACGAAGACAAATTACAGAACCAAAAAGATATTTTAAAAGTCATCATACTGGTGGGTAGAGAACATGATCAAAATAATTTTTGTATGTGTATGAAATGTTCAAAGAATTAATAAAATAACTCCATAAAGAAATGCATCCAGAATGTATAAATGCTTGAAAACCCTAATTAAAATGTTAAAGAATCCAATTAAAAATAAAAACGGACAAGGTGAGATATATAAAATATATATATATATATATATATATTTCTTAAATAGATATATATGGGGGCGTCAATGAGTTCAAGTAAGAATATCCCACATTGTTAGCAATCAGACCCATGAAAGTCAAAACTGGAGCGCAATGCTATTTCACACCCACAAGGTTGACAACTAGGAAAAACAAAATATCAACTACTGATGAGGACACAGTGAAATAAGATCTTTCACAGCTTGGAGAAATAAGAGACTTTCTCTCTCTACTTTTTCTTCATTTGTTTGTTTTGGAGACTGCTTTAGTGTTTGGTTTTTTTTGTGTGGTTGTTTTGTTTTGCTTTCCATACATCCTTACAACATTCTTCCCATTCTCCCTCAACACCTCTATATTCCCCCAGATCCACTCCCTTTCCTTTCCCTTCAAGCATAGCATGCCTTCCAGAAATGTCCACTGATCATGGCATAACTAGATGAAATAAGACAAGTCACAAACCCTCTATCACGTTTGGGTGAGATAACCCAGTAGGAGAAAGCATCCCAAGAGAAGATAAAAGAATCGCACTCTCACTGTTAAGTGTCCCACATAAACACTAAGCTGAAAGTCATAACATATATGCTAAGGACCTAGCACAGAGCCATGAAGGCCCCTGTATGGTCAGCAGTCTCTGTGAGCCCCTTTGAGTCCTACTAGCTGAAGTCTGTGGATCATGTTCTTCTGATGTCCTACATCACTCTCACTTTTACATATTTCTTTCTCCCATTCTTCCACTGGGTTCCCTGCGTTTCAAGGTGAGAGACCCTATCAAGGTCTCCCGTTTGGGCTCTCCCTCTGCCTCAGTTTGCCTGTGGGTCTCTACATCTGCTCTTACAAATTGCCGGTGGTAGCCTCTTTGATGATGTTTGGAATATGTATTGATCTGTGAGTAGAGCAGAGTATTGTAAGGCAGCATTGACCTTTTTCCCCCTCCAGTTATATTTGGTTCTATGCTGGGTCTCTGAGTCACCCAGCCTGTGTATGGGTCCTGGTGCTCCAAGCAATATTAGGGGTGGGCCTATTCTTCTGGCATGGGTTTTAGACTAGATGAGTCATTTGTCAGACACTTTCTTACGCCAGTTCATCCCATAGGCAAAACACACTGTATGTCGGAGGTTATGTGGCTGGGTTTGTGTCCTAATCCCTGCACTTGAGGACTTGGCTGGTCACGGGAGATGGCCAGTGCAGGCTACGTAACCCCTATTTCTAGGAGTCTTAGTTGGGGTATATCCTTGTAGATTTTAGGAGATTCACTTATGCCAAAATTTTACCTTATTCTGAAATATCTTACACTTCCAATAGTTCTGCCCAAGCATTACTCTCATTTTCATTTTCCCACTAACCCACAGTCTACTCCTGAAAACAATTTCCATTTCACAGGAAGATACAGGCATCCTTCTTGAACCTTCATTGTTATGTAGGCTCTCTTTCTTTGTGGAATGTAGCATAGGTATCCTTAATCTTACAATTCATATCTACTTCTAGATAAATTCCATGTTTGTTTTTCGGGATCTGCATTACTTTACTCAGGATAGTTTTTTCCACTTCCATCCAATTTCCCACAAATTTCATTATGTCATTTTTTGACAGCTGAGTAATAATCTGTTGCTTAATTCAACCACATCATCTTTATTCCTTCTTTAGTTGAGAGACACTTACATTGTTTCCAGTTTCTGGAGAGTATGAGTAAAGCCCCTATGAACATGTTGGAGCAACTATCTTTGGTGTCATTTGTGTATATGCCCAAGAGTGGTAAAACTGGGTTTTGAGATAAACCAATTCCCAGTTTTCTCAGGGACTGCTGGATTGATTTTCATAGTGGTTGTATGGATTTGCACTTCCACCAGCAATGAAGGAGAGTTTCCCTTGCTCCTCATCCTCACCGGTATGGATTGTTACTTGTGTTATTGATCTTAGTCATTCTGACAGCTGTAAGATGGAATCTCAAAGTATTTTTGATTTGACTAAGGATGTTGAACATTTCTTTAAGCGTTTCTAAGTTATTTTGAAGTTCTCTATTGATAATACTCTGTTTAGATCTGTATCCCGTTTGTAACAGGTTATTTGTTTTCTTGCTATCTAGTTTCATGAGTTATTTATATATTTTTGAAATTAGCCCTCCATCTGATCTGGAATTTGTAAAAATCTTTTTCCATTATGTATGCTATCATTTCACCTTATTCATGGTGTCCTTTCCCTTACAGAAGATTTTCAGTTTCATGAGGTCCCATTTATTAACTGTTGATATTAGTACCTATGCTATTCGTATTCTCTTCAGGAAGTTGTTTACGGTCCCAATACATTCAAGCCTATTCTCAATTTCTAGTCTATCAGCTTCAGTGTATTTAGTTTTATGTTGAGGTCTTTGGTTCACTGGAGCTTGAATATTGTTCAGGCTGATAAATATTGATAGCCAACAAACAATTAAATGGAGAGAAACTCAAGTTAATCCCACAAAAAAACAGGAACAAGACAAGTCTGCTCTCTCCATATCTATTCAAGATTGTACTTGTAGTTCAGGCTAGAACAGTAAGGCAACTGAGTGAGATCAAGGAAATACAAAGTGGAAACAAAGAAGTCAAAGTAGTGCTATTTCAAGGTATCATAATGTACAGAAGTGAGCTCAAAACTTCTACCAAGGCACTCCTACAGCTTATCAACATCTTCAGTGCAGAAGTGACCTGGTACAAGATTAACTCAGAAAAATAATAGCAATCCTATATACAGATGAAAAATGAATTGATAAGGAAATTATAAAAATAATAACCTCCACAATATCCACATATTATTTAAAAAATTTTGGAATAACTCTATCCAAACAAGTAAAAGACATGGATAATAAAACCTCAAGTCTTTGAAGAAAGAAATTGAAGAAGATATCAGAAAATGGAAAGATTTCCCAAGCTCATGGACTGATAGGAATACCATAGTAAATATGACATTTTACCAAAAGTGATCTACATATTCAACACAACTACCATCAAAATTCAAATACAATTTCTCTACATACCTTGAAAGGATAAAACAAAACTTAATATGAGAAACAAAATTCCAGCATAGCTAAAACAATCCTGAACAATAAAAGATCTTTCTGAGGTGTCACCATCCCCGATTTAAAGCTGTTTGACAGAGCTATAGTAATAAAAACTGTATGGTATTTGCATAAATAAAAACAGGTTGATCAATAAAATCAAACTGATGACTCACACATAATTCCACAAACCTCTGAACAACTGATTTTTGTTAAAGAGCCACAAATACATAATGGAAAATAGAAAGCATGTTTAACAAATGGTACTGATCTAACTGGTATCTGCTTGTAGAAGAATTCAAATGGTGACTAAATTTCTCCTTTCCCTTCCATCCTTTAAGATGTCCCATATACCCCCCCACTCCACTCTCTTTTAAATCCATGGGCTCTTTTTTCATCATTTTGCTGCATGCATGTATGCATTTATATACTTATATACATTTCCAAATGTGACCTGTTAAGACCATATAATGTTACTTGTATGTATATTTTCAATATCGACCATTTGGCACTGGACAAATTAGTGTTCTCTTCCATAGGGAGGACTTCCTCTTTCAGGGCAGTGTTACTAAGGTCTCCAAAGCTCTTTGTATAGGTTCGAGGCCTCCTGGGCTTTCTTCTTGACCAGTTTGTCAGACTCATTGATGTCCTCCTTGTACATCCCGAGTTTGGGCAGTCATTTTAGTGAGACTTTACTTTTGACGATGGAAAATTTAACAACTTTAAAAATATTCTCAGAGTTATTTAAATAAGTTACCTGATAATTACAATATCTCTGACAACTCCTTGGCATATACCCAATGGTGTTGATAATAAAAAAGTAATGATAATTTTTAAATGTGGTCTTTATCTTAATTGTGCTTTCTCTGGCATGTATAATGAATGCTTGGTACCAAGACAGCAGTGTTCTGAGGTGAAGATTTTTAGAAGTGACTCAAACAAAATAGCTCTGATCTCATCTTTCTTGCTTCATAATTTAGTAGGTTATTTCTGGTAATAAATGCTTAAGAGGTTGGACCTAGTTGAAGTGAAGTGAATTGGTCTCTAGAGGAGCACTTTCAAGGCTGTAACTGTCCCAATAACTTTTTATTCCCCTCCATCTCTTCCGTCATCCTTCTACAATACTCCTTTTCTTCTTCTTTACTCTCTCCTTCCTCCCTTCTCTTTCTCTCTCCTTCCCACATTTTTGCCTTCTCTCTTTCTCTTGGATTTTGAGTAAGAAACTGTTTATGCCTTGATTAATTCCTCATTATAGGCCAGAGAACAAATAAATCACAGGTCAATGTCATGAACAGAAACTTCTGAAACTATGAGTTGACCTGAATCTTGCCTCCCCTAGGCTGATTTCTCCAACCTCTCTGCCAAAAGGATAAAAAGCTGACTTGGATGTTCCCACATGGAATTGTACTTCACATTATCATCAAATCCACAACATGAAAAAGTCAAAACTAACCAAAATATATATTCATAAGCAAATATGTAATGATATAATAAATGATAAATCCATAATTGATTATTCATAAAACTGAAGCACTGATATACTTTGTGATATGGTTAAATCTTGAAAACATGCAAAGTTAAAATATATTTATATATTTGGTAGTTTATAATTAAATTTATTTAATATATCCAAAAGAAAGTCAATATATAGACAGCAAAAATTCATTTGATGTTTTCTAATGCTACAGTAGAGGAAGCAAGATGGACAATCAGTGCAAACTGATATAGGATTCTTTGATATAAAGTTATAATCTTTCAAACTTAACTACTAAAAATGGGTCTACTAGTATAGTAAAAACCATTGTTATATTAAGTTTATATATATAAACTGAAAGCTATACAAATTTGCAGATCAGGGTAGCTGTGAAAAATATTAACAAACAATAAAATCACACAATGATACAGTAGAAGAATGGGAAAGACCCAGGGAAATGTCAGCAATTGAGAATGTTGGATCTCTGGTAGGATTGCATGTAAATATTTTATTTATTCTTTTTATTAGTAATATTTTCCTTTTAGTTTTTCAAGACAGTGTTTCTCTTTGAGGCTTTGAGTGTCTTGAAACTTGCTTTGTGAACCAGGCTGGCCTTGAAATCACAGAGGCCTGCCTACCTCTGCACCCTGAGTGCTGGGATTAAAAAAGTATACCACCACTGTCCAGCTTTATATATTACTTTTAAAGACTACTCACTTACTTAATTTTGTGTGTGTGTGTGAGTGTGTGTATTCTATGAGTTCCTATGGGTGCCTAAGAAGGTCAGTAAAACATACCACGTTCCCTAGAGCTTTAGTTACAAGAAACTGTGAACTACAGACATGGAAGCCAGAGAACAACTTATAAATATTTGAGAGACCTGTGAGTTCTCTAAACCAAAGAACCAACTTCTCGTATTTTATTTTATATTTATGTTATATATTATAATTTATATTATTAGCATTATATAGCTAGTATAATATATTATATATCAATATAATATTATTAAAATATATTTATTCACAGTCATTTCTTATTTTCACATATATTTATAAGGTAGTATAGGTACAGGCTAAATATCAAATAACTAAAAATCAATAAATAGTGATGAAATAAATATTCTTAAGTTAATTCTTTTTATATCAATATCTTCAACTTGATTTCATTTTACAAGAAATTACTTCAAATATGATATGTGGTTGTCTTTTGTTTGTAATATCCTTCATAATTAATTGTATGAGTCCAAAATTGTCTTATGAAAGCAATGTTTTCTATAATCAGAATTAAGCTATTGTTGATTTTAAAAGATGTTTTATTTCAATGATATTTTTAATGCATTCTAAACAATTTAAACTGAAAAAACTTCTTCCCTAAGATTGTCATATAACGATTTATAAAAATTAAACAAAGTTCTAAACTCAAATGATTTTCAAAAATACTCCCTTTGCTGTAAAGTCTATTCATTGTCACTACTTGGGACCAAAGACATGAGCTAAAGCTACAAGTCAAATCTTATCCACATCTGCTTTCCAGTCCTGATTAAAAGCAGGTGCTACTACATAATATCTTTAATAATAGATTATAACACAGATCCTCCTTCTGCGTCAGGATTTTGATAAAGTTAGGAGAAACAAATCAAAAATGGAGGGGTAAGGGGGTAACACTGATTCCGCAGTGTGGTGGCTTGAAAAAAATTGACCCAGAAGGGAGTGGCACTATTAGGATGTGTGGCCTTGTTGAAGTAGGTGTGGATTTTTTGGAGGAGTGTGTCACTGTGGGGTTGGCTTTGAAGTCTCATACAAGCTCAAACCATGCCCAGTGTCTCAGAACAATTCTCATTGCCTGCGAGTCAAGATGTACAAACTCTCAGCTCCTTCTCTAGCATCATGTCTGCCTGCATGCTGCCTTGCTTCCCACCATGATGATAATGGGCTAAACCTCTCAAGTGTAAGTGAGCTTACACAATTAAAAATTTCCTTTGTAAGAGATGCTGTGGTCATGATATCTCTTCACAGCAATAGAAACCCTAAGACACCCAGTGTAGCCTAATCAGCTTCAAGCAAACAAGTGACTCCCTTTGGAGAATGAGTTAAAAGCAAGGCTTGGGGGCATTTGCACATACTCTTTAGGACTCATCAAGAGCAGCCTTTAGCAAGAAAAATGTGCCTCTCACATCTTGGGTACAGAGAATAGTAGATTTGGATACTGATGTTCATCGGGAGTTTTAGGAGCATAGTTTGCACTATCTGAATTTGCTAATTTTTTGGTGCGTGCAGCTTGTAATGAAGTACTCAGCATCCCTTCTTTAGAGTGGAATAGGCAATTATTCTAGCTGGAAACTCTGACTTTGCGAATTGAGTTTGGCAACAGTTCACATTGGCTGTCATTATTATGGCCCTCAAAACAAGTTAGCTGTTCTCGTTTCAAAAGGGAAAGTCAGGATGCTCAAAAGTTTACCGTAACACAGTCTATATTCTTATGAATCTGATCTAAATAAATCCAGTATTTCAGTCACAGAGTATTCATATGGATCCTTCTGAGCTACATTCTTACCTTGCAATGCACTCTTGGAAAGAATTTCTCATTCCCTTTTTACTTCCATTTAAAGGCAGTTATAGTCAATCAAAGAAAATGATAAACATCTTGATGGTCAGACCTTTACAAACAGAGGAAGAAATATGTGTTGTGACTCCCACAGAGGTAACAGGCCATTGTCTCATCCTGTTTGCCTCAATTAAAAGGAGTGTTGTTAGTATTTCGCCCTTTGGTTTTCAATCATCATGGATAGTTCCCAGGACTTTCTATACATTTCAAAGCACAGTCTACCCTGCTGGCCCCTCCCTGACCCCTGCTACTCACCCTCCTAAAAATCCACTGTTTTACTTTCTTGCTCTCTTACTCTCTGGCTGTCTCACCATGCTCTCCCCTGCTCTGACCACCCTGCTATTCTATCTCTTGCCATCTTCACTCTTCTCTCCTCCTCTTGATTCCCTAGCTCTGACTATGTCCAGTCTACCTTTTCTCTCTGTGCTGATCTCGTCTTTGGGTGTTTATTCTTATCAAAATAAAATCTTTCCCGTAAAGGAAGGACCAGTTAAGCAGTTTCTTTACTTTGGCCCTCATTTATATTAATAATTGAACTTCCCAAGGAGTTTTAAAAATTGCTAGACCTCACGTGTATTTTAGATTTATTATATGAGATTTTCAAAGATAATTCACTAGTATCTTTTTAAAATATTTCAAATGAGCCAATCCCTGGGGCCAAATCTAATGACTATGTCTTGAATACAATCACGGACACGCAGATGGCGATGTAGCAGAAGTAGCACAACCAACATCTATGGGTTGTTCTCTAACTCTACATACTCACAATAGTGAGCACACACACACACACACACACACACACACACACACACACCTGAACAAAAAAAGTAAGTAAAATGTAAGAAACAAAAGTAATATATCACAACATACTCACAACAGTGAGCACACACACACACACACACACACACACACACACACACGAACAAAGCAAGTAAGTAAAATGTAAGAAATAAAAGTAATATATCACAATATACTCACAATAGTGAGCACACACGCACACACACACTTGAACAAAACAAATAAGTAAAATGTAAGAAATAAAAATAGTATATCATAACGGTTCAACAATTTATACAGATAATACTTAGAAATTCACTGATTTAGAAGTTATTTTTTCTACTGCTACCTCACCAATTTTTCTGACTAATATGCCTGCCATAATCAAAAGTCTTCCATTCACTATATCTGAAGATTTTGCCTTTCCCTATGGTACATTCATGTAATTTGGTATATTTAATTAATTCAATATTTGCAGTACTACCGCCTTCCATATCCCTCCTTTATAATATTTAATGATGTCATTACCCTTTGTCTACAGTGTCTATAGTTGTTTCCATAATTTTTTCTAGATCTATTTCCTTACAAATTAGTTTGATATATTTACCCAATATTCCCAAACTGATCTCTTTAAACAATTGCTCTAGGCCTAGATTATAGTGTGGAGTATACTTGCTAGTATGCTGGCAGGCACGGCCACAATTGCCATTGACTGTGAATGTTATCTGCTTGGTCACATAACAAGACTGTCTCCAAAAGGAAGAAAAGTTTAAAAACTGAATTATTACTCGATCTGTCTCACTACCATTTTAGGTTTGAGGCTTACATATTACATATCTTTTATGTAATATGAAAATTAAAGGAAATCCTGAAATGTGACATTTTTCCTTTCCATACTCAGTCTCTATATTTCAGTCTTACAGAAACAACCTGGGGTGTGAGTCATGTCCTTATTACCTGTAACTTGTTCCTCAAGTATACTCTGAATTACCGTATGCCTCTGTTTCTGCCTTTGTGTAAATAACATTTTTTAATATCAGTCCTACATCTTAAAGTCTATTAGGTTTTGAAAGCTACTTTTAAATCTCTACCTAAAATAATCAAGACAAGAATCTTTGATTGACACTCCCTTCCCTACAAGTTTAAAGACTTATAGAAAAAAATCTTTGCAATTCTGTTCTTTATTGACCCTAAATTTTTCACATTTTTTCATTAAATCTTTATGATAGTTTCTCAAAAGTTATTACCAAAAACAAGTGGCCAATATTTATTAGTTGGTGAGTGTGTGTCTCTGTGTGTGTGCGTGTGTGTTTGCATGTGTGTGTGTGTGTGTGTGTGTGTGTGAGATCGCTTCTAAATACTTCCCATTGCACTTATTGTCTCATAGAGTTTTAAACCTGTAAACTTACTATCACAGGTGATTATGGTTAGCTCCTTTTGAGTTTGAATTAGCACTGTAGCCATGAAAGTTTTCCAAAAACCAGTTCTGAGAGTCCCAAGAGAAGGTAAATCTTAGAATTTTTCAACCTAAAAATAGAGGCTTAAAAAAAGTTATTTTGGAGGCTAGTGAAATGGCTCAGCAATAAAATGTTTCCTGTTCAGGCATGAAAACCTAAATTCAGATGCCTAGTACCCACATTAGAGCACAGCATAGAAGGGCTGATCCCAAGGACTTGCTAACATGTTAGCAAGGTGAGGTTGCGTAAGAGACTCGGCCTCAAAAAATAAGTTGGAGAACCAATTTAAGAACACATTCTAATGTCAACCACTGAAGCCTTTACAAGCATGCAAACGTACACACAGACATACAGGCATACAAGGCACACCACACACACACATAAAAATATACATACATTTCTTCCTAAACTCAAACCAAAACACAAAATTCATGCTTTACAGCTACACTGTCATACAGTGTTTTAATTTCTTAACAAGTAGTTCCAGTTAGCTTAGTTTTCTTTAATGTTTGCATTAGATTTGCTTTTCCACTGAGATTCGTAAATATATATTTTTCTAGGCTCTGACTATAAAGAATTTTTTTTCGACTTTCTTCTTTTTTTATTTTTTTCAAAGTTTATTAAATTATAAAAGTTTCCATTTCCGCCCCTCCTCCCAACACCCTCCCATTCCCCCCGACTCCCTCTCCTCCTCCCTCTCCATCCCTAAGAGCAGTCAGGGTTTCCTGCCCTGTGGGAAGTTCAAGTTTCTCCCTCCTCCCTCCAGGTCCAGGAAGGTGAGTATCCAAACAGACTGGATCTCAAAAATCCAGTATATGCAGAGGAAACAAGTCCCAGTGTCATTGTCAATGGCTTTTCAGAAAGACTCCGGGCCAGCCACATTCAGAGAATCTGGTTGGATCACGTCCTCCTTCAGTCCCAGTCCAACTGGCCTTGGTGAACTCTCATTAGATCAGTCCCCTTGTATCAGTGGGTGATTGCACCCCTCACGGTCCTGATTTCCTTTTTCATGTTCTTCCTCCTTCTGCTCCTCATTTGGACCTTGGGGGGCTCAGTCCAGTGCTCCAATGTGGGTCTCCGTCTGTATTGCCATCCATCGTCGGATGAAGGTTCCCTCTGGTCTTGCCTTCTTTGCTCACGTTTTCTTTCCTTCTGCTTCTCATTTGGACCTAGGGAGTTATGTCCAGTGTTCCAATGTGGGTCTCTGTCTCTATCTCCATCCATCGCCAGATGAAGATTCTGGCACTCTTGACTATTTCCAATCTCCAGGAGGATAACTACATGATTTTCTTCAGGTTCACCTTCTTATTTAGCTTCTCTAGGATCACGAATAATAGGCTCAAAGACCTTTAATTATGGCTAGAATGCACTTATGAGTGAATACATACCATATTCCTATTTTGGGGTCTGGCTTACCTTATTCAGTAAAGCGTTTTCTATTTCCTTCCATTTGCATGCAAAATTCAAGATGTCATTGTTTTTTACCGCTGAGTAAAACTCTAATGTGTTTATGTTCCACACCTTCTTTAACCATTCTTTAAAGAATTTTTTAACATATTTATCTTGTAGGGTTCTGCGGACATCCTGCATTCCCTCTTTGGTGGAACATCTCTAATCCAGTTGTTCTGAAGTGTTTTCTTCCTATGTTATCCTATTGAGATAATTCTATAAGAGACTTCCATATCGTCAAGTAAAGCTGGCAACTGTTTGAGTAGATTTATACTTTCATAATTTATCAATAAATTCCAATCAAAATTTACACATTTGTCACAGCATAGTAATTTTAATTTAAGTATTACTCTAAATTATGCATTTTAAGTAAAATATTTAATTTAATAAAATATAGCATATTTATACTTGACAAA
This sequence comes from Myodes glareolus, assembly GCF_982192425.1. Taxonomy (NCBI): domain Eukaryota; kingdom Metazoa; phylum Chordata; class Mammalia; order Rodentia; family Cricetidae; genus Myodes; species Myodes glareolus. The sequence continues at coordinate 41,024,309 of NC_142026.1, read as the reverse complement.
TATACCTACAAACTTTCAAAGCAAGAGATTTTGGGTTTTTTTTCCATCTAATCTTGAACAGAGCAACCTCTTTATACGTACATTCCTTCTGTCTTCAAAGGAAGATGCTGTGTCAGAGGTGTAGGGCAGTGGGAAAGCACTTACTAGGCATGTAGGCATGGAAAAGGCTCTATGTCCCATCTCTAGGACACAGACACATTCATGTGCACAAGCACATGAACACACATATATAAACATAGATACACAAACACACAGACACACAGTACATGTTTATATCTGAGAGTGTGCTATTTCCAGTACAATCCACTTTTGAGTGTGTAGAACCCGGGGATTAGATGCAAATGTGAATTACAGAAATCAATATGCAAAATAATAGACCCTTGTATGGGGAATAGTGGCACACAGGTAGTTGGTACATATACTTTGTACGTGAAGCAGTTAATAACAGAACATTGACTACTGAGCAGGCACGAATTTTCTGAGGAGGGTTGCCCTTATTTGCTTTCTGATGCTGTTATAAACATCATGTCCAAAATCCCCTTGGGAAGGAACGGGGTTTGTTTGGCTAACAGATTTCACCAAATAAAGCTAACGAGGAAGCTAAAGCAGAGAGCAGGGAGTACTGCTGACCAGCTGGCCACAACACTCAACCTTCTTCTATTTCCCACACTCCTCTGCCATGGGTGTTACCATCCACAGTGGGTTGCTCCCTCCTATACCACTCAGCAATGAAGAGTTTTACATTGCCTTATTGTATTTTGTTTTGTCATGTTTGGTAGCTGTCCCTCGGAGGCTTGCTCTTTTCTGAACAGAAACAGAGGGTGAGCGGACACAAGAGAGAGAGTAGGTGGTGACACATGGGAGGAGGGTGGGAAACTGTGGTCAGCATGTACTGTATGAGAGAAGAATCTATTTTCAGTCACAAGTAATAAAACAAAGAATCTGTCACATGGACTGGTCCCAGAACAAACATGGTCAACGCAGTTCCTCAACTCAGGTTCCCTCTTCCCATGTGTGTCAAGTTGATAACCAAAACTGGCCATCACAATGAGATTCTAATATACCCTCATTAAGGTGGTATGAGAAGTTGGTCATTAAATTGTTTAAGGTCGTGGCCTAGAAACAGGGAAATAACACGGTATGAAAGGAAGGATACACCTTCACAAAACAGATAAAAGAAGCGATCTATGACCTTAGAATAAGAAAATTAGTTTCAATTGTCAGAGAATGTGTCTATATTAGATGAGACTAGAACTAGGAAGGCAGGATAGATTCATATTTTTAAAGATTCTGCAACCTTAACAATAAGGAAGTTACACATATGTTTAAGCAGATGATTTAATGACTTTAATACTGGGAATAATGAGGCAAATTTGTCATTTGAACAGTTGTAGTAATAAGGAATAGTAAAATAATAATACAAAAGAAAAAGGGAATAAGGGAGCCTTAGGAATTTAGCAATTATGATCCATATGTGAACATGGATTAGTGCTTGACGGGATTTAAAATCCCAATAGAAACAAACCTCTGGTCATGTTTGGAAGAAAATTTCTTGATTTTCTTTATTTGGGTGGGAAAATATACCCTAAATGCATATGGCAATTTTCATTGGCCAAGTCCCTCAAAAGGAGAAAACATTCATTTTTCTTGGCTTCCTGAGCAAGAAAAAGTTTGACAAGGGATTTCATGTTCCTGCTTTCAGGATATCCCTAGCCTGACGGACTGTATCCTCAAACAGTGGGCCAAAGCAAGTCTTTTCTTCCTCATGTAGCTATTCACAAGCATTTTGTCCCAGCAACTAGAGAAGTCAATGAAATAATCAAAACCCTCGGATCAAGAATTGGATAGTGAGAAAACTGACACATATATTTTAATGGAATCTTCAGAGTAACATTTTAGCTATAGAATCAGTTTTATTAAAATTCCATCAAAAAATTAGGCAGTGGTGGTACATGTCTTTAACACCAGCACTTGGGAGGCAGAGAGAGTACATTAATCCTCTGGGAACACTTTTGACATACTGGTATGATGAACATAATTTAGATTCTGAGATTATGCCTATGACATCTTATATATTCACATCATGAATTTATACATATAATTTAATCAGATGTTTTAGACAAAACTGTGAAAATACAAAACAATACAATAGAAAGAGCCTGTGTACTTATAGACAATGAGAATATCAGACATGTCTTTTAGCATTAACATTCATTTTATTTATTCTATTAAAAAACTAAGGCCAACAATTATATAAGTCAAATAGCAAATTAGAAGCATCTAAATAAATTATAATATAAAACTATACAATAAAATCATAAGAAAAGCTTAAAAGAAAACTGTAAGAGGTAATTATGAGGCCTAAAACTATATGAAGAAGATATCTGTGAAACTATATTTCTTTTGTTTATTATTATTATTGTTATTATTATTATTATTATTACTACTACTACTACTACTATTTGATGCAGTGGTTTTTTTTTTTTTGTGAAGCCCTGGAGGTCCTAGAACTAACTTTGTAGACCAGGCTAGCCATGAACTCAGAGATCTGCCCATTCTACTACCACAGTTCTGGGATTAAAGCTGTGCATCACCACTGCCTAGCTTCTAGCATCTGTGTCAACAAACGTGAATCACAAGATCATCAAAGAAATTTAAATGCTGTGCATTTGTTATTAAGGAATTACTCTTAACTATGTTATATATTATTAAATGATTGTCATATTTTACAATATGATACAAACAGAAATGCACAATTAATATCATTGTCAATTTACAAATTGATTTAACATATTTCCTGATGCAGGTGATTAACAGTTTCTTGGCATAGTAAATTGGACACTTTCTCCTTCTGATTTTATGTATTTATGCAATTTTCAGTAATAGTGTTTTGTATTTCTGATATAGACAAAGAAGTGTGTAAAATGACAGAAGTTAATAAAGAAAATGAATCCTAGCTATATTTATATAATAAATGGTCAGCAGAACCTTTTTAACAATATGAATGTGTGTATGCAGCATAGAGATTTACTAACCCTGTTAGCAAATATGTAACAAAATTTTTAGTAAGTATTTGTAAAAGTTTTACTTTTATGCTTATTATATCAAGGCTGACCACTTCATATTAGATAAAAGTTTCATTATATAGATGGAGCGGGTTGTATTTATTTAGCACACACACACACACACACACACACACACAGAGAGAGAGAGAGAATGTGTGTAAAAGTAAAATTAATTTAAAAGGAGGCCGTGAATTTGAGAAAGATCAAAAGTAGTGTAGAGGGGAGAAATTTCAGGGGTGGATGGAGGAAGGAAAATGAAAAATGATGTAATTATAGTTGTTTAAAAAACTTAAATGATGTGATTATATTTGTTTAAAAACTTAAATTTTTCTCTAAGCTATTCTATTTACAAATAAAGACATGAGAGTCAATGTTGGGTGAAAACTTGGTAGATTAAAAAAATTTGAGAAGCAACCAGATGACCTTCCTTTCCATCAGGAGACCCAGCAAAACAGTATCTCTTCATCTGTTCATATCCCAAAAGGCCCCCAAATCTCCAATCCCTCCATATTTCTTCCTATATGCCTCTATATTCTTCTTCCTAGACTTTCCTTATACTCTCTGGATAATTCTTGTCAACTAGTCACTGGATCTGTACCCTGATGAAAGGTTAATATTTTTAATACAGTCTCAGAGCTTTATGGTGAAATTGAATATCCCACAACAGATAAATAAAATCTGTTATGTTAAAATGATAAGAAAATAATGAAAAGAATAACTAAAACTAAAATAAGAAAATTGTCAACTGTCTATAAAATGTCGAGTGCCTATATTATTTACAAAATCTTATGTGTCATATTATAGATATCAACACCAGAAACACTTCTTCCTTAACTTCTGTTTAACTAGAGAAAATGCCAAATTTTTCCTGCAACTGTTCTTCCCTCCAGTCTCTCTTAGATAGCCTCTATGTAACCCCTACCATGCCCTCTCTCAGTCTTCTGGAGAGACTATATTTTGTGGTCTAGGAGCTTTAAAGATAGTGGTTACTTGCCCCAAAGAGGAAATTGTGGAAGCATGAAGGGCAGAATCACGTGTAAACCTGTGTAACAAACTGTTTTGTCAAGAATGTTTAATTGTCGGAAAACAAGGAGACCTGTAAATGGACTATGGACTAGACAGGTATTAACACAAATACTTATAAGGAGAAGGTAATTTTAATGATAAAATATTTATGTAATGAAGTTCTATAACTATAAGTATATGGGTTGATATGGTAATATCTCCAAGTTACACTACCAATAGAAAATTTCGAATGGATAGGAGCTCCTACCTGTATTATAGTTGTTATGATTTTGCTAGATAGCAAAACAGAAGCACCATAAGGGACACGTTCTTATGAATTTTTTAATGAAGAATACTATAAGAAAATTGAATTACACAAGCTAAATTATAAGTGACAAATTAGTAGATGGAGAAGTGCTACTAAGCATAAATAATTCAATTTAGTTATAAACCCCAATATTTACAATTCTCTGCATTTCTGCTCTACCTCTACTCTGGTGATATCTTTTGGTACAAAGAAAACTTGCCTGACCATTAGACGGCAAAGGTAGCCACCTGAAACCTATAGAGATCTGGAGGTCTATATAGACAGACAGGAAGTGATATGGCTGGGCAGAAAGAGGAAGTGATAAGGTGGGAGGGAACAGGAGCTGAACCTCTGTTCTTCTGAAAACTTGAGAGATAAGGTGTCTGTGGCTTTGCTCCTTCATCTCTCTAATCTCTCAGCATTTTCCCCTATATCTGACACTGGACTTTTATTGTTAAGACCAACTAGAACTTGTACTATACTCTACCAAAAGATTAGATTAGTTACATGTTTTATCAATTTAATTAACTGCTGATAATCTTCAAAATATAGAGTTAACATTGCATCCCACAAATGTAATTATGTTTTCATTTAAATGAAGGCACGTATGCTACAAATGGCAAATGTTTCTTATAATCTTTACATACATGAAATTGTCTTTGTATCATCTTTTTTGAAAATGAAAAATCATTCCATCTAAACCTGTGAATATTTAACTCAAAGATGAAATGATAATGTGATTAAATCAATTCTAGTGTATTCAGTGCAGGGATCCTGGAATATTTCGAATGGCTACAAGCAAGTACATTGATAAGTCTTTTTCTACAAAATGCAAAAACATTTTTTTCCATAGAAACATTCAAGCAAGACACAACACTATTGTGTCTACTTGGTTTCATATTTTGTGGTTAAGACAGTCCGTGGCTATCCCCACTTTAAAAAGTGGTCATAATGAATTCTGGAGCTGGGAATAAAGTGACAAATTCTTCAGCACAATGAGACACATCTCCTGTGATAGCCCTTGGTGCTTTACAGTTTTAAGAGCTAATTAGAAGCAGGTTCCAATATACATTTCTTTTCTTTGCCTTAAAAATGAGAACAGAGTCAGCTTTTTTGAGCTCAAGCCAGATGCTGATTTTATAACCTTAGCTGTGTAGGCTAACTACTAACAGCTCAGGATCTGGGACTTTGAAAGTTATTTTTAGGACAAATCACTTAATGAGCAGGTACAAACTTAAGCATAAATGAACAGCAGGGCAGAGGCAGCCAAATGTCAGGGAGGGACTCAGATGGTAGGACAAAAATGTAATTATTCATTTCAGTTATGGACACTGGTGAATGGAGATGAACCTTTGCCAACTGCTGACCAGTCAAAAGGTTTAATATTTTTTATGCATAGAAAAAGAAAATACACAAAAACCCAAACTACACAGTACGTGTCAAAATTACTTTCTCTTATCTTTCGAGCAAACGCAAACTAAGGTTTCTCTTCAAGCTAAGGCTTCTATCCCTCAATACTCGTCTCTCTATTATTTGTATCATACATTTAACGAATGACATGTATTGATTTTGTCATGTTTATTTGAAATAACAAGACTTCATGTATTTCTCTCAGTATGTTATTGAGTATTCATAAACATTGTCAGTGTCATCATTTACTCACACTGCTACTACCGCACTAGCAACTTCAGGCCTTACATCTACCAAAATTTGTTAGTAAAAATTTATAAAGAATGGTTATAGTTTAGTTCTAACTTAATTGATTAAAACCCATAAAGTTAAAATTCTGTTGCATTCAAATAAAACTGGAGTCTTAAAAAAACAAATATGTTAGAGACTGAGACTGGTTTGCAACTTGATTTGGTTTTTAATGCAGAGTGCAAGAAAAAAGGAGGCAAAATTAGTGATTTGACTAAGTTTACCTTACAAATTTAAGGATCTTTGTGGAAAAAACATGATACCAACCCAAGACTTTTCCTTAAAATATTTTTCTTGAAAATCATCTCTATTACTAAAAACTTTTCTGAAATAAAATTCTTCACACACTCCACCTTCATGTCAACGAGACCTACTGGTCCCAGATCCTTTGTTAGGTTTTTCAAGTAACCACTAGTACTTCTAATAGCAAATGATGTTCAGGGAAAATGGATTTATTTTATTTTTTAAAACACTCTATTTTTTATTTTACATATGAATCCCAGTTCCCCCTCCCTCCGCTTCTTCAGCTCCTCCCCACGTTCCCTTACTCTCACTATCCACTCCTCAGAGAGGGTGAGTTCTTCCTTGGTAAGTCAACAAAATCTGGCCCTTCAAATTGAGGCCCACCCGCTGTATCTAGGCTGAGCAAAGTATCCTCCATAGGGAATGGGTTCCTGAAAGTTAGTTCATGCACTAGGGATAAATACTAGTCTCATTGCCAGTAGACACCCAAAATGCTTAAGCCACATAACTGTCACCCACATTCAGAGGGCCTAGTTCTGTCCTATGCAGGTTCCCCAGCTGTCATTTCAGAGTCAGTGAGTTCCCACTAGCTCGGGTCAGCTGCTTCTGTGGGTTTCCCCGTAATGGCCTTGACCACTTTGCTCATATTATTATTCCTCCCTCTCTTAGACTGGACTCCAGGAACTCGGCCAAGTGCTTAGCTGTGGATCTCTGCATCTGCTTCTGTTATTTCCTGGATGAAGGGCCTATGATGACAGTTAAGGTAGCCATCAATCTGATTGCAGAGGAAAGGTAGGCCAGGCTCACTCCTCATTATTGCTTAGATTCTTAGCTGAGACAACCCTTGTGGATTCCTGGGAATTTTCCTACTGCCAGGTTTCTCACTAATCTTATAATGGCTCCCTCTCAGGATATCTCTTTCCTTGCTCTCCCTCTCTTTTATAGATAATTTGAGCAGCAGTAGTAAAATAGATTTTATACTTCCTTGAAGAAAATAATGATATTATACCTGAAGGCTTTTCTATGATCTAGATTATTCTTCATGGCTAAGCTATAGTAAAAAGTAGATCAGTAATCAACCTAAGATTGTCTCTGCCACCTGCTCTCTCATGATTTAGATTGTGATCATAATGGCACATAGTTATTGCCCATCCATGCTTAAAATGAAGGTATGGCCTAGCAACCAGTAGTACAGGGTCTGCACAATAAACCTAGTTTTCTAGTCTTAATGTAATTCTTGTGAATTACTTAGTATTTGCAGATGAAATTTAGCTTGTAATTAGACGAATTATGAGTATGATGCTGATGTTGGTCGTGAGTTGGTAACTTTCAAAGCCCACAAAAGTGGATTCATTCTTAGACTAAAGATCAGAGAGTTCATGGCTATTCTTGCTCCTTCAAGGTTATTGACAATAGGTTTGACTTAAGGTGTGGATACTAATCAGACTTATGTGTATTTACTTTAATTTTTTTTTGTGAATCCCACAGCAGTGGATCCATTCCACCTTGACTAAAGGTTCAAGAGTTCAGATCTAGTTTTTTCTTTCAAAGTTGCTGACAGGAGATTTGAGTTAAGGTGTGGCTGCTGACCTAGGTGTAGTTACTTGGTGTTGTGGATATGAAGATGGTAATTACTTTGTTCCTTGATTGTATTATGGTAAAGCAGTCTTGCTTTCTTCACCCCCTTTGGTTTTGAGTATTTAAAGATCATGAGAAATAAACAATGGTGTATTCAGTATTCACTGGGTTGTCCTTCTGACTCTAGTCTGTATCTGTCTTTTCTTCTGTATCTTTTTTCTTCTCCCTAGCACTTCTAATCTACACACTTCTATCCTGGAACATATGAACTCATTGAGTCTGGACCCTGACAATGGTTCCCAATGTGGGACTCACAACAGTAACTGAATCAAACAAACATTATTCTCTTCATCAATATTTGAATCTACACGACTCACAGTTATTTTTAACATACTTCCAGTGGGCTATCAAATGAAATGATAGATGATCTAGTAATTGCACCCCACTATGAGATAGACCTTTGTCATCTCAAGTCATCAAACAGCATTATAATTTAGATTTAGGATGAACAATAAAATGAGACAAATATTTCTCATTAGAAAAAAAATGAGAAAAGGTTAGAAAATGATTTAAAGTCAGATCTTCTCTCTACATAGCCAGGGTCTACATCCAACTGGCTGCTTATTTTTCAGCAACATGCTACCATGTTTATTGTTACCAAGTCTGTTAACAAACTCAATCTCAATCATTGTTTTGACTATTATATACATAGTTTTTTATGTATACTATGTGACTATGTGAAACCCTGCCAATAGTTTGACCAATAATCAGTAAGGAGGAAGGGGCATGAGTTATTTTGTGATACATTATTATAGGTTGGAGACATAATGGAGTCTCTTTTAGATACAGTGATCAAACACATTTCTTAATTTCACACAAATACTGCAAAACGAAACACACACACACACAAACACATACACACACACACCAACTGATGTAGACTAGGTAATAAACAATGAAGAAAGTCACACTGTACTCTAGGAAATGTAAAATAAATTAGTGATAATTTGAGTTTTTACTTAAAAATTTGTATGTTGAAGGAAAAAATAAAAAAAGACATACAAAGAAAATATTATCTGTGTGATTTGTCACAGGCTGACAAACACTTACAAGAACAACGTGCTCTAGAAAAAACTGATTATCTAGCAGAAAGGACAGAACATTAGGGAATGGATATGCAATTTGCTGTTAGACTATTTTCCTATTTTGAGTGTGAATCTGAATTTCATTCTCAACAGTGGAAAACAAAGCACAAAGAGAAGCCCTTTACATAAATGATGAGAAATGGGGAGTCAGTGAGTACAGGAAGTTCAGGAGCTGAAAGATACAAATGCCTCAGTAGTAAACTTTTGAACTGAGAATGACCTTTTTAAAAGAGTCTTCCTTAGCGTTTAAGACTTGAAGAAAGGATCAAATCAAAAGGATGTTTCTCACATCTTACTAAAATTGAAAAGTAATCTGGCTAAATTTGGAGCAAAGACTACATTAAATTTAGGAACGGAACTATTTTGTACAGCATGACCATTCATCCAGTCATGTGCTATCTCCACAGAAACCAGAGATGCCCATACAAAAGTTGATACTGTGAGCATTTCAGCAAACGCCTTGGTCAAGAGAGTAATGATTTGTTTAATACAAGAAGAAAGTCTGGATTATTATCACTCAGGAGCAAGTGTTGTTTCAAACTTTTAGAATCAGAAACTTGGCAGTTTATGCATATTCAAGTACAGAACAATTTGGAAAAAATGTTTGCTTGTGTACAGCTATCATGTGTGCACAGTAAAAATTAAGGTATAATGGTATTGATACTCTTCAAAGTACTTGTCACCTCCTTTTGTACATGAGTTCTATAAGTAGTCTGTTTGGGTTATCTTAAGGGCCTGGGGAAGGATCAGTCATACAGCTAGCACACAATTCTACTAACCATTTCTGATTCATCTCGGTTGGGACAAATATAACTTGGCTATTAACCACTTCCATTCCCAGGCTTCTGGGTGAAAAACGGCTTATATAGCTCTTACTGTGAAAAGACAACACTTGTGTTTAACATCTTGGTTTCCCTACTGCTTATCTGTGAGCTCAGAACCTCTGTACCCTCAAGAGATCCCTCTTTATCCTTCTGTTTTAGATCTGGGTCTCCTTCTCTACACCAGGCTGGCCTGAAAACCACAGAGTATTTCTCTCTCAGCTCCAGGTTCCAGAATTATAAATATGAGTTACAATACACATCCTGCAATTGAATTTATGAGAGAAAAGGAGTCAAGATCTAAAGGAAGTAGAGTTGCATGAAAACTGTAGGTGGGACATTAGTCTAACACTGCACTAAAGGAGTGGCTGTTGCAGTATGAGCCTTCTTGGGATTAATAGGATCACTTTCTCATCATGAGAAGCTTTCCAATTCTTTCAGTGAATACTGCTGTCAAAAAACCATCAGTTTACTGAAATTTATGAACCCTATAGCATAATGTTCCCATCGCACTATGGCAAGAGTTATGCTGGGAAATGCTGAAATAGACTTATCACAGGGGCAGCATCTCGCAATGACAGTGTTAGATGCTATCAGAGGACAGAGGGAAAGGAGCATTGGAAGGATTTGGGGACCACAAAATTACAGGATTATTAAACAAAGGGTACATAAAACAAAGTACTTGTTTGTTTCAATCATCAGGATAAGGAACCTTTAAAACATGTTTTAAATTGGCATCAGACTAGGTAATTTTCAAATGAGTCTGTTAAAGAAATTGTCGGCTGCTTTCTCTTTGTGTGCCGTCATAGAGGGGAATTTATGACTTCTTTCATGGCCCTCTGAATTAAAAGGATACATACCAGACCTGTGTCTGTCAGTCATCACACTAAGTCTCTAAACTGGTGTGGACTTTGATATTCTATCTGTTAGGAATGATGTTGACTATTCATGAAAAACAGTCTCCTCTCTCTCAATCAAATTCTCTCTCTCTCTCTCTCTCTCTCTCTCTCTCTCTCTCTCTCTCTCTCCCTTCCTTCTTCCCATCCTTCTTCTCTCTGTCTCTCTCTGTATGTGTTTATGAAGAGTAGATTATGGTATTATTAATGATGTTTGTGAAATAATTTTTTATCTAAATCTTCTATATATGTGGCTCCACTGCTTTCTCTGGAATACAGCATTAGCTAGGTATTATGAATAGTTTCTAGAAGATGTAAGTGAAGCTGTAGGCAATAAATTGCTAATGTGAAGTCATCCTGAGTCCTTTTAACAATGTATATAAATGTTTCTCTCTTTTAATATGAGTCTACAAATGAATGGAGTGTAAACTCTTTAACCATGTAACAAACACATTGAATGTCCATGAATGTATTTTTATTGTTAAGCCATGAACATTTAGAACACATTTGTTACTACAATGTAAACTCATCTGTTTTGACTGATCTATGTGTTTTGCTGCCCGGAGGAATTAAAAACTGACAAGTAAAGATGGAGAGGAGAATGTGAAGTTTTTAATTGACTCACATATAATAGTTCTATACAGTATTTATGATGTAATTTTTTTTCTGAAAACAGATTCATAAATTATTCAATGACTGTCATGATGATCTTCTTGTTCCTTAGCACCTTTGTTTTTGATGACTAATCTGAACACGTAATCATATTCTGGGTTTTTTTTTTCAAGTCTACACCTTTCAAATCCCACGACAAAGAAGACAGAAGAGGCTCTGTCCAATCCCACCCAGTTGAGTACCGCATAGCTTATCCCAGGTTTTGTTGCACTGGCATCCTCTGTTATCGAATTGTTCACCCACATTTTAATGCAGCAGGAGTTCGGGCAGAAGTGTGAACCCTGTGAGTTTCGTTCCTAATGTTTGACTGCATATTGTGCAGACAATGCTGCCCCAGACCTAAAGTTAGTGTCCTTCCACTATTGCTACAGCACACTCCAAACTCCCAGAATCACCTTTTTGATGGGAGAGCAATTAGTAACTAAAATTAGAAGGTAGAACCCTGTTCTATTATCAACTAATTGTTTGTTTTTTTGAGACAGGGTCTCATTATATAGCTCTGGGCGAGTTGGAGCTCACAGAGATCCCCCTGCCTCTGATCCCCAAGCAATGAGGTTAAATGTATGTGCCACCACCCCTGCTTTCACAATTAAGCAGCAGTGGGTAAGAGTCAAAGCTCTTCATCAGTCATACACAAAACCTCTCTGTGCCAGGTCTCCTTTCTTTGGCCTTGTAAATTCTCCTTAGGAATTTTAGAGATATTCAAGAAGTGCTCAAGGATACCCTTGGGAAATATCCTTGAAGAATATTCTATCTTCTTTTTCTCAATTGAAGATTTTTATCTAAATTTATCTCTAAATACACATTTTTAATATGATATATTCCCTGATGGGTAATAATAACATCACTTCTATTGTGCAATCACCTTCACCAAACATTTTTAACTCACACACACAAGGAGTAAGAAGATGGTTCACTAGTTGAGAACACTGCTGTTCTTCCATGTTTCAGTTCTCTGAATCTAACATGGCTGCTCATGATCCATCCTTAACTCCAGTCCCAGGGCTTCTCATGTCATGTTTGGCCTCCCCAAGCATTGCACACACATGTTACAGAGGCATACTTGAAGGCAAAATACACATATCAGTACATTTTTTTTTTACTTGAAACATTTCAAATTACATCCAAGAGGTATACATAGGAGTATGAAAAATGCATGCTTGGATTTTTCTCCTAGAACAAAAGAAAAAAGAACATTATGGAGGTTCTAGAATTTAGGATTGAAGGACTGAGGAAAGGTCATTGTACAGACGGATGAGTATTGGAGAAGAATTCAGAGCTTCTGACCCTGGAAAATGCTCCTGTTAAAAACACTGTGAGGTCATTGGAGCACTGGACTGAGCTCCCAAGGTCCAAATGAGGAACAGAAGGAGGGAGAAGATGAGCAAGGAAGTCAGGACCCCGAGGGTTGCATTCACCCACTGAGATAGTGGGGCTAATCTAATGGGAGCTCACCAAGGCCAGCTGGACTGGGACTGAGGGAGTATGTGATCAAACAGGACTCTCTGAATGTGGCTGTCAATGAGGGCTGACTGAGAAGCCAATGACAATGGCACTGGGTTTTGATTCTACTGCATGGACTGGCTTTGTGTGAGCCTGGTTTGTTCGGATGCTCACCTTCCTAGACCTGGATGGAGGGGGGGAGGACCTTGGACTTCCCACAGGTCAGGGAACCCTGATGGTCTTAGGACTGAAGAGGGAGGGGGAGGGGGAGTGGGGGGAGTAGGAAGGAAATGGGAGGTGGGGAGGAGGTGGAAATTTTTAATAAATAAATAAATAAATAATTTAAATTAAATTAAAAAAAAACACTGTGAGGAATTCTAAGCTAATAAAAAATTATTTGCATCATATTCTAAGAACAATATCTGATGACATATGAAGCTAACTTGTGGTTAAAATAGCCAACTTTGTTAAAAATGACCGATTGTTTGATTTTCTATGTTAAGGCCAGATTTTCTGAATTACGTTGAACATTTCAGATCTCTGTAAGACTTAAGCTATTAGAAATTGGTTTCCAGTTTCTAGCTGCTATTCTTGATGTGTTTTCAGCTTTTTATTCATACCCTGTAATAATGAGCAAGTGCTGTTATCTGTAGACAGCCTGGATGTTTGTGCAGACACACCCTAAGAGTTTTACAAGGATCTACATTTTGTAGGCCATGACTCCAAAGCATGACAGTGATTTGTATTAAAATAAAAGAGACACAGGGACAAGGAGAATGTTGCAAAAATATTGCAAGGATTATTAGCCACAAAATCAGTATAATAATCTGCACTGGGATCCAAAACCTTGACAAAGAATAGGGATATTTCAAATAGTCAACTGCGCTTGGCTTTTAGTAAAAACATATTTACCTAGTATCCATCATATCAGATCTACAAAAAGAATAGCAATAAAAATAGCATTATTTTTTTCTTTATAGTTATACAAGGAGTTGACAGAGCAATTTGGTGGTACTGCCTATTTACAGTTTCTTCTTCCAAGAAAAATGTGTTTGGAAATGCAGTGTGTGCCCCTGAACAATTTTTTTTTTCAAAATAGTTCCAGACAAAACAATAAATACACTCTGCCACTATTGCTTATAATCTTTCTTATAAGAAAGGAGAAAGGAAAAGAGAGACTGAAGGTAAATTGGCTTCTCAAATTTAAGAATGTATCCAAATTCCACTCAAAACTGTATTATTTATTAGCAAAAAATAAACGCTATAGACTTACGATATAGGTGCCTCATACCTGTGTTTGCAGACATTTGAACTTTAGGGGTTCACTCTTTATTACAGCAAGTCATTAAACACCAGCAAAAATAGTGCCACTTGTTCTTTTGAAAAGAATTATACCTGGAAATTTTGTAGTAGTTCGAATAAACTTTATCTTTAACTCCAATAACTATAGATTATTAATATGATAGAAACACAAAATAAAAGGCATTTACACATGTATCCAATGCATAGGTGGTATGAGAGCCTTCAGTGGATCTCAGCTTGCAGTACTGAGAGATTTTCAGCAAACAAAACAGAAATATTTCCTCCTGTTAGTGCTTACAGAAGACTGAAGATATATCTTTCTCTCTCTCTCTCTCTTTCTCTCTCTCTCTCTATATATATATATATAGAGATATGATATATATATATATATCATACTTGTCATTTCAGAGTAGTAATAAGGGCATGGTCATCACTGCCTCTCCATATGTAGAGCTTCCTCCATTTCTAATGTTCTCAACCCAAGTTGTTCATTTGGTACAAGTGGTAAATGGACATTGATACATCATCCTGCAAAATACAAAGTTTATATCAAGAACACTCTTAGGATTATCTTGTCTACAAAATAGACTAATGACCAATATGGTATATCTGTAATTATATCATGCAGACTATTTTATATACCTGAAAATTCTGTGTTGTCCTTTTTTATTATACCATGACTCCTGTAATCATTGATCTTTCTGTTGTCTTCTGAGTTTTGTTATTTTCATCAAGGCAAAATTAGGTCTCACAGGTGGTCACTTTTCAACTACTATTATGCTATTTTCCTCAATATCATTTCATGGCCTGATGACTAATTCTTTTCAGTGCTGTATAGTATCACATTATGTTACAAATGATTTATCCACTCTTCTATGAAAGGTCATTTTAGTGAATTATGTCTTATACAGTTATGAATAAAATTTTTATTGGGCAACACATCTACAAAATGTTCCCTCACCTAAGACTCAAAGAAAGTTGGAGAAGTAGGAATAGAAAGACTGTAAAAGGAATATGAAACTTGCTGTGAGAATGAGTTTCTTAGTAACTTCAGTAATTACACCCACAAAGGTTCACTAACATAACTGTCCACATGTAACCTGAGCAAAGATGACAACTATAAAGATTCCAAAGTGGGCATGAAAATGTCCGCGTACCTCAAACCTGCACAGATTCAATAGCCACCAGAAGAAAGTTGGAAGGTGGAGAGGTAGGCCTCCCTTTGGAAGAGAATATAAGTTGGTTGCTCAGTGCCAATTGGTCACCTCTGAAAACATAGGGAAATGTGTATGCATGTGCATATGCATACATTAATGCAATAAGAACTAATGAAACAGGGACCATACATTTAGAGTGTGGCAAAGGATTTATGGGAGACTTTGGGGGTAGTTAAGAGAATGGAGAAATATAATTATATTGTAATCTCAGAAAAAGCAAAACTGCTATAGGTGCATTTTTCTATGAATATAGGTATTAAATTCCATTGGGTAAATACCAAATAGTTTAATTGCTTTATTATTTGTTAAATGTATATGCATTTTTATATAAAGCTGCCAATCTGCCTGCCAATGTATGTCTACAATCTAGACTCCCATCAGTAATAGATGAGAGTTTCATTCCTTTTTGCTCTTAAGACTACTTGATGTTGTATTAGATTTTATATCTTGATTGAAGAAGTATTTGTTAAGGTTTTTGGTTAATTTTCCAATTTGAGGTTGCCCTTAATTTTTAGACAGAGTTACTCTGTAGCTTTGGAGTCTGTCCTGGAACTTAAACTCTAGACCAATCTAGCCTCTAACTCATAGAGATCTACCTGTCTCTACCACCCAAGTTCTGGAATTAAGCATTTTGCTGCCACTGTCCAGAAAAAAAAATTGTTTTCCTATTGAGCCCTGGGGAAAATTTGTAAGCTTCAGAAGAATTTATTTCAGATATATCCTTCACAAATGTTTTAACCCAGATTATCACCTGTTTTTTTTTCATTTTCTTAACTGTCTTTTCAGAGAGATGAGATTTATCTTGAAGTAAGTATAATCTTCTTTAATCATGATTTGGGTGTGGCAGTTTAATCATAGGCAAATTTAGGAGCAACATTTTCTCCTAGGCTATTACCTAGAAGTGGTACAGTGTTAAATTTAAATCTACAATAATATAAGTCTAAATTTTTTTCACATGCTATATGTAGCATTTTTGATAATTTTTATATGTGGATTTCAATATCTCTAAAACTCTAAGAGTATTTATCAAATATCTTTGTTTATTTTTTTGCTGTTCCTTGGTTAATGGTTCAGAGGCTATATTTATTCATCTATGTTGCTGGACTTCACTGTAACAATAATCTACATATTTTTTTACAATGCCACACTGACTAATGTGATTACCACAGGTTGATACCAAGGCTTCATCTTGAGTACGACCTGCTTTCAACTTGCTTTTTTATTAAGGTGCTACTCATCTAGAGCTTTTATTTATTTATGTAAACCATAAACTTGCTTTGTGTATGCCCCCAGAAATCATGGTTCTCCATATTCTGCCTCTACATTTTTGACAACAGTGGTGGATTCTGTAACATCATTTTTATATAGAGAGAGGAAGAATTATCGGTTTTGATATAGCTGGACTCTTTTTATCATGGTACAAACATTCTAAGCTTCTAAGCCCATGAGTCAATAAATCACCTTCAAGACAGTAGTTGTAAATAGTAAAGACAAGCAAGGCAAATCAGTGAATTGCTAGAACAAATGCTTAAGCATTAGCTGGTGACATACATATATCTGACTAAATACCTGGATGGAGGGAGGCATAAAGTTCTTTTATGGCAAGATAGAACATTTCTAACAGTAAAAAGAGCAAGGGGGTCCACAGGGCAGCAGAATGCAAGTGAAAAAGGAGGACCTAGAAGATATTGAGACAAGAAGCAAGGGTTAGTAGTGCACATGCATAGATCCATCTTGGGACTTTTGTGTTTTGTTCCATTTTTCTTTAAAGGATTTTTTCCTTTTGAGAAGGACACTGTATCTCTATCAATTCCACCCCTCTCACTGCCCCTTCAAACTCCTACTCCCTTGTAAATTCATGACTTCTCCTTCTATAGTTATTATTGTGACAGATATGTGTGTGTGATCATTTACTATATTTTTATGCTTGTATGTCCATATTTTATGGCTGTACACGTGGGATTGGACTACCTATTTTCCCAGGAGTAAATTGATACGCCCCATAGTAACTATTGACTGCCTATAGTTCTTTACCTGGGTTTAATCCATTGTGAAATGCACCATATACATATTGGCATGTTGAGTGATGGCTTTATTATTTAAGTACTGTTTAGTGATCCAACTTCTGAGATCTCATAAATGTAGTTTCCTTATCATGTCTACAGGATACTCTCTTGTATTATGGATCATGATCCTCTTGATGATAACACTCTTCTCATCCCCTCTTCTGAACTGTTCCTTTAACTTAAGTAGAAGTGCTGAATTATGGATATCTCACTTCAGAATGGGCACCCCATGGTCACTAGCTCTTTGCATTAAGCAATAGTTGTCTATTTGAAGTCAAGACTGACTGAATGTGAGAGAACTAATGCCTGGCACTGTAAACCTAGCTAACTACTTATGTCTGAAGATAGAGACAGACTATAAAGCAGAACTTACTAATAACATTTTCCTAAATCAATCTACAGTGTAATTCTGTTCTCCACAACTACTTTTATATGCACAGAAAAGTATAGTTTTTTTCCCCGTCTTAAAATAAATTTCTTTTCAAAGAGGCTGATTTCCAAATAGATTTTATCTTACTTGGTGGGAAAAAGCAAGATGTTAAGCAGAGACATAATATGAATTTTGCTCGTTTAGTTTTACTTGTTTTCTCTTTGCTTTCTCTTATTTATTCATGTCAGTAGATTCACTTGAATTCTTATTTTGAAATTAGAGAAAATAAAGAGGAAGATAGAATAAGAGGAGCCTCCTGAGAGTCTTTCACAACTGATTCCTTTCTGTCTTTACTGAAACATTTTATAACATCATCAATTTATTCAGTCTCAGAAAATGAACCTCAGGGTGCTATATCCAGACAGTTCTGTGAGCACAGAGGGAGGTTAAAGTTTATTTCTTTAGCACTACTCTATGTGTGTGTCCAAGCATGACTATATTTTTTTCTACAACAGGTCTAGGACTCTTTTAAATCTGCTATGTCAGCCAACTACCTAACTTGACTTGTTCTGATTTTCTTGATTTTGTAGCAATAGCCAAAGTCTATAATTAAGATTTACTATACAGTGAGTGACTTGTGTAACAGAAATTTCTGTAGTCATTGTTTCAAAGGTAGGAATCTAATACTGAGATATCAATGAGGACAGTTATTTCTGAATGTTGAGAGTGAAATCTGTAGTATACATCACTCCCTAGTTGCTGGAAGCCTCAAAATTTCTTTTGCATATTGATTGTTCCTTACCTTTATCTCCATGTCTTTCTCCTTCTGCAAACATCACATTTTCAGACCTCATGTGTAAGTATAAATTTTGGGACGTCAATGATTATGTTTTATTACAATTAAGTAACATTCTTCTACATTTATGGGAGAAAATATAGAACTATTTTTGTCTATAAATAATCACACATAAAATTAATAATTATATGTAATAAAGTCTTCTGTTCATTGTTAGGAGATTATAAAAAAATAGTTGGCTACAATCATCTGACAGAAAAATTATGGTAGGTTAGTCATTGATGCTATACAGAACAGTGATAAAGTATATATTATTTTGGATTCGGGTCCCGGGGGCCCAGCGAGGGGGAGCTAGGACTCTCCCCGACCCCATAGACTCCCAGGTCAGCCTGCTCTGCTGGCTCCACCCTGCTAGCTTCCCCGCCAGCCATCCCAGCTTCCATCCAGAGGGCCTTCGGAGTGGTGAGTTGATTCGGGCCCACGACAGGGGCCCGGCGAGGGGGAGCTAGGACTCTCCCCGACCCCATAGACTCCCAGGTCAGCCTGCAGTGCTGTTTCCACCCTGCTAGGCTCTCCCACCTGCCATCCCAGCTTCCATCCAGGTACAAATTTCTATATTTCTCCCCTCCCACTGAGCCCATAAAATTTCCCCAGCTCAGCTGCCTTGCACACTGGGCCTGCTCTATAGGGGCATCCCGGACAGAGGCAGTGCCTGTGGTTCAATACCCTGCTTGGGGAAAGGTAGGCATTCTATCAGTGAACTCCCTGCCCAACAAGGGAACCTGACCCGATACCAGAAGTTCCAATAGAGAGCATTTGATCAAAGAGATGGGCAGACGCCAAGGCAAGACCTCCTCCAACAATCTGAAAAACAACATGAAAATATCAGATCCCAATGACCCTACAACAGAAGGATTTGAACACTCTAACCCAGATGAAGTGGAAAAAAGTGCCATTATGAAAGCAATAGAGTCCCTTAAACAGGATATGAATAACTCCCTTAAGGAACTGGTCGAGAAGTATAACAAAAAGTTTGAAGAAATGAGTATAGAAATGGATGAGAAATATAACAAAAAGTTTGAAGAAATAAGTAAATCCGTGAGTGATACCCTGAGAAACCAAGAAAAAACAATCAAACAAGTAAAGGAAACAGTCCAAGAATTGAAAACTGAAATGGAGGCAATGAAGAAAACACAAAACGAGAACCGGCTGGATATGGAAAACCTAGGTAAACGAGCGGAGACTACAGAATCAAGCATAACCAATAGAATACAAGAGATAGAAGAACGAATCTCAGATTCTGAAGATACCATAGAGAAAATAAATGCTCTGGTCAGAGAAAACGGCAAATCCAACAAATTCTCTTCACAAAACATTCAGGAAATCTGGGACACAATAAAAAAACCAAATCTAAGAATAATAGGGATTGAAGAAGGAGAAGAACTGCAGATCAAAGGCCCAGAAAATATATTCAACAAAATTATAGAAGAAAACTTTCCCAATCTAAAGACCGATATTCCTATGAAGGTTCAAGAAGCATACAGAACACCGAATAGATTGGATCAGAAAAAAACATCCCCGCGCCATATAATAATCAAAACACAAAACATAAATATTAAAGAAAAAATTTTAAGAGCTGCAAAGGAAAAAGGTCAAGTAACTTATAAAGGTAAACCTATCAGGCTTACACCGGATTTCTCTATGGAAACCATGAAAGCCAGAAGATCCTGGATAGAGGTACTGCAGAAACTAAGAGACCATGGATGCAAACCCAGACTACTATACCCAGCCAAGCTATTGTTCACTATCAACGGAGAAAACAAAATATTCCAGGATAAAAACAAATTTAAAAAATACGCAGCTACTAATCCAGCCTTACAGAGAATATTAGAAGGAAAATCACTACCGAAGGAATCCAACATTCCCAACACGATCTACAATAACTCGAACATCTAGCGACCATTCACAAGCACAAATCAAAGAAGAAAAACACATACACTCTACTACTTAAAAAAAAAAAATGACCGGAGTCAACAACCACTGGTCATTAATATCACTTAATATCAATGGACTCAATTCACCTATAAAGAGGCACAGACTTAGAGATTAGATACGAAAACAGGATCCAACATTCTGCTGTTTACAAGAAACACACCTCAACCACAAAGACAGACACTTACTCAGAGTAAAGGGTTGGGAAAAGGTTTTCCAAGCAAATGGACCTAAGAAACAAGCGGGCGTGGCCATTCTAATATCTAACAAAATTGACTTCAAACTAAAATCAATCAGAAGAAATGGAGATGGACATTTCATACTCATAACTGGAACAATTCATCAGGAGGAAGTCTCAATCCTGAATATCTATGCTCCTAATATAAAGGCACCCACATATGTAAAAGAAACTCTTCTAGAACTCAAGGCGGTCATCAAACCACACACACTAATAGTAGGAGACTTCAACACTCCTCTCTCACCAATGGACAGGTCAATCAGACAGAAACCAAACAGAGAATTGAGAGACCTATTGGAGGTATTGAATCAAATGGACTTAACAGACATCTATAGAACACTCCACCCAAATAGGAAAGAATATACCTTTTTCTCTGCAGCTCATGGAACCTTCTCGAAAATTGACCACATACTCGGTAACAAAGCAAACTTCCACAGATACAGAAAAATATTAGTAACTACCTGTGTCTTGTCAGATCACCATGGACTAAAATTAGAATTCAACAACAATGCTCCCCCCAGGAAGCCAACAAACTCATGGAATCTGAACAGTCAACTACTAAATCACCCCTGGGTCAAGGAAGAAATAAAGAAAGAAATTAATCTCTTCCTTGAATTTAATGAAAACAAAGACACAACATACTCAAACCTATGGGACACTATGAAAGCAGTGCTAAGAGGAAAGTTCATAGCACTAAGTGCCCAATTAAAGAAAGCAGAGAAAGCACACATTGGAGACTTAACAGCACACTTGAAAGATCTAGAAAAAAAAGAAGCTGATTCACCCAGGAGGTCTAGAAGACTGGAAATAATCAAACTGAGGGCTGAAATCAACAAAATAGAAACAGAGAAAACAATCCAAAGAATCAATGAAACAAAAAGCTGGTTCTTGGAGAAAATCAACAAGATTGACAAACCCCTATCCAAGTTAATCAAACGGCAGAGAGAGAACATGCAAATTAATAAGATCAGAAATGAAAAGGGGGACATAACCACAGACACAGAGGAAATTCAGAGAATCATTAGATCTTACTATGAAAGTTTATATGCCACAAAGTTGGAAAATGTAAAAGAAATGGACATTTTTTTAGATAAATACCATATACCAAAGTTGAACCAAGAACAGGTGAACAATCTAAATAGACCTGTTAGTCGCGAAGAGTTAGAAGCTGTTATCAAAAATCTCCCTACCAAAAAAAGCCCAGGACCAGATGGTTTCAATGCAGAATTCTACCAGAACTTCCAGGAAGAGCTAATACCTATACTCCTTAACGTATTCCACAATATAGAAACAGAAGAGTCACTGCCTAACTCCTTTTATGAAGCTACAGTTACCCTAATAACAAAACCACACAAAGACACAACCAAGAAAGAGAATTACAGGCCAATCTCACTCATGAACATCGACACGAAAATTCTCAATAAAATACTGGCAAACCGAATCCAAGAGCACATTAGAAAAATTATCCATTATGATCAAGTCGGCTTCATTTCAGAGATGCAGGGCTGGTTCAACATACGCAAATCTATCAATGTAATCCATCATATAAATAAACTGAAAGAAAAAAACCATATGATCATCTCACTAGATGCTGAAAAAGCATTTGACAAAATTCAACACCCATTTATGATAAAGGTGTTGGAGAGACTGGGGATACAAGGATCATACCTAAATATAATAAAAGCAATATACACCAAGCCGACAGCTAACATCAAACTGAATGGAGAGAAACTCAAAGCCTTTCCACTAAAATCAGGAACGCGACAAGGCTGTCCACTCTCTCCATACCTCTTCAATATAGTGCTTGAAGTTCTAGCAATAGCAATAAGACAACATAAGGGGATCACGGGGATTCGAATTGGAAAGGATGAAGTTAAACTTTCGTTATTTGCTGACGATATGATAGTGTACATAAGAGACCCCAAAAACTCTACCAAAGAACTCCTACAGCTGATAAACACCTTTAGTAACGTGGCAGGATACAAGATCAACTCTCAAAAATCAGTGGCCCTCCTATACACAAAGGATAAAGAAGCAGAGAGGGAAATCAGAGAAGCATCACCTTTCATGATAGCCACAAATAGCATAAAATATCTTGGGGTTACTCTAACCAAGGAAGTGAAAGACCTATTTGACAAGAACTTTAAGTCTTTGATGAAAGAAATTGAGGAGGATACCAGAAAATGGAAAGACCTCCCCTGCTCTTGGATTGGGAGAATCAACATAGTAAAAATGGCAATTCTACCAAAAGCAATCTATAGATTCAATGCAATCCCCATCAAAATCCCATCAAACTTCTTCACAGACCTTGAGAGAACAATAATCAAGTTTATATGGCAAAACAAAAAACCCAGGATAGCCAAAACAATCTTATACAATAAAAGAACTTCTGGAGGCATTACCATCCCTGACTTCAAACTCTATTATAGAGCTACAGTATTGAAAACAGCTTGGTATTGGCATAAGAACAGAGAAGTCGACCTATGGAATCGAATAGAAGACCCAGATATTAACCCACAATCTTATGAACACCTAATTTTCGACAAGGGAGCTAAAGGTATACAATGGAAGAAGGAAAGCATCTTTAACAAATGGTGCTGGCATAACTGGATGTCAACCTGTAAAAAAATGAAAGTAGATCCATATCTATCACCATGCACAAAACTCAAGTCCAAATGGATTAAAGACATCAACATTAATCCGTCCACTTTGAACCTGATAGAAGAGAAAGTGGGAAGTAGTCTACAAGATTTAGGCACAGGAGGCCTCTTCCTAAGTAGGACCCCAGCAGCACAGACAATAAGAGAAACAATGAATAAATGGGATCTACTGAAACTGGGAAGCTTCTGTAAAGCAAAGGACACTGTCAGTAGGACAAAAAGGCTGCCTTCTGACTGGGAGAAGATCTTCACCAACCCCTCATCAGACAAAGGTCTGATCTCCAAAATATACAAAGAACTCAAGAAACTAGGCACTAAAACTCTAATTAACCCAATTAAAAAATGGGGTACTGAACTTAACAGAGAATTCACAACAGATGAAATTCGAATGGCCAGAAGACACTTAAGGTCATGCTCAACCTCCTTAGATCAGGGAAATGCAAATTAAAACCACTTTGAGATACCATCTTACACCGGTCAGAATAGCTAAAGTCAAAAACACCAACGATAGCCTATGCTGGAGAGGATGTGGGGTAAGGGGAACACTCATCCATTGTTGGTGGGAATGCAAACTCGTGCAGCCACTGTGGAAATCAGTGTGGCGGTTTCTCAGGAAACTGGGAGTCAACCTCCCTCAGGACCCAGCAATACCACTCTTGGGAATATACCCTAAAGATTCCCTAACATACTACAAAAGCATTTGTTCAGCTATGTTCATAGCTGCACTATTTGTAATAGCCAGGTCATGGAAACAACCTAGGTGCCCCTCAATAGAAGAATGGTTAAAAAAGGTGTGGAACATATATACATTAGAGTTTTACTCGGCAGTTAAAAACAATGACATCTTGAATTTTGCATGCAAATGGATGGAAATAGAAAACGCTTTACTGAGTGAGGTAAGCCAGACCCAAAAAGAGGAACACGGTATGTATTCACTCATAAGTGGATTCTAACCATAATTAAAGGTCTTTGAGCCTATTATTTGTGATCCTAGAGAAGCTAAATAAGAAGATGAACCTGATGAAGATTATTTAGCTATCCTCCAGGAGGTAGGAAATAGACAAGAGTCCCAGGTAACCTAGGGTGCATGGGGGGGTGGGAGGGTCGATGGAGGGGGAGAGGGCTAGAGAGAAGGGAGTAGGGGAGGAACGGGGAAAGCTTGGTGGCCGGGGATGGGGGGGGGGAGGTAGGATGAATATGGGATCAGGGAACAATATATTTCAACTAAGGGAGCCATTTTAGGGTTTACAGGAGACTTGATTATATATGGGATCCCAGGTCCAAAGAGAAATCCCCCAGATTGTTCTCTGGACAGAGGAGAGGGTGCCTGAATCGGCCGTGGCCCATGACCATACTAATGAATATTTTGCTTATCACCATAGATCCTTCGTCTGGCGAAGGACAGCTATGCAGTCGGAGACCCACATTGGAGCAACGGATTGAGCCCCCCGAGGTCCGGAGGAGGAGCGGAAGGAGGAGGAACATGAAAGACGAAATCAGTACTGCGAGGGATGCTATCACCCACTGATACAAGGGAACGGATCTGATGAGAATTTACCAGAGCCAGTCGGTCTGGGACTGAACGAGGACGTGATCTAGCCAGATTCTCGTAATTTGGCCGGATTCTCTGACTGTGGCTGGCCTGGGGTCTTTCTGAAATGCCATTGACTATGACACTGGGACCTGTTTCCTCTGTATATGCTGGATTTTGGGGATCCAGTCTGTTTGGACGCTCGCCTTCCTGGACCTGGAGGGAGGGGGAGGGAGCTGCAGCTTCCCACAGGGCAGGAAGCCCTGACTGCCCTGGGGGACGGAGGGGAAGGAGGGGGGGAGTGGGGGGAGTGGGAGGGTGTTGGGAGGGGGGGCGGAAATGGAAACTTTTATAATTTAATAAAATTTACTAAAAAAAAAAAAAAAAGATAAAAAAAAATAAAGGAGCTTGAGAATGTTTGCAAATAAATAACAGATGACAAAATAAACTGGCAATAAAAAAAAAGTATATATTATTTTGAATGTAATTCAACAGGGTTTTCTTAAGAGAAAAAAGAGCAATTAGGGACATACACATATAAACACACACACACAAAGAGAATGAGAAACAGAGACAGATAAATAGAAAAAATAGAAAACAATGGAGACAGTGAAACAGAGAGAGAATAGAATAGATAAATAGGTAAAATTTGTATGTAAAACTGTTCATTTAACATAAATTACATATATATTTGTATATACAAATATAAATAGACAAATAGGGATATTTCTAGATCCAACTTTAAAAATAAAAATGTAGATATATTTCTGTGTGAATCTTCTTGGCATGTATATCTACATTTTTATTTTTAAAGTTCTAAATATTTTGTCTAGAAGGGTAAAAAGGCTGCTTATTATATATATTATATTATAATATATCATATTCATATATATATATATATATATATATGAATGATGTGGGCTTTCCATCTGTATACTGTGAATATGTTTTATCATCATTTGTTAATAAAAAAGAACTTCTTTCAGCCGATGGCTTAACAGAGTAAAGCCAGGTTGAAAATATGAAGGGAGATGTAAACAGAGAGTAGGCAGTGTCAGAGAGATGCCATGTAGCTGCTGAGGGATCCAGACACCTGGGATCTTACAGGTAAACCACAAGCTTTGTAGTGTAGTACAAAATAATGGAAATTAGTTAATTAAGACATAAGAGTCAGCTACCAATATGTTTTAAGGATTAGCCAAGCAATATTGTATTTAATATAGTTTCTGTGTGATTATGTCAGGTCTGGGAGGCTGAGAAACAAATCATCAGCCTCTGTCTACAGACTGGTGCCCAGTGAACATTTGATTCATGTTGCTTGTGTGTCCACTTGGAGTTGGGAAGAAAATAGCTGAGACCATGCCCACAGCACAGTACTCATTGCCTAGGCAGGTGATGGGATCAAATCTGCTAGGAATGCATAGACCAGGGAGCATGGTAGATCCTGCTGCCATACATAAAGGTATTTCTAGGCTGTGCACTGTGCTGCATGACTGATTTAGCTTTTACTCATATAAAAAGTGTTTATATGCTGCATGGTGCTACACAGAGTGAGGTGGTAAGAATGGCTTCCACCCAGCTGTCTCAGAGGCAGTGAACATGCCTCTGCTGTGTTGGACTGGGTGGAACCAACAGGCAAGGAAATAGAGTTGGTCCTAGCCACACCTGCTTAGCATTTGACAAAATAAAAAACGCTCTTGGTCAGAAAATTACAGATATGTGCACAATAAAAACAAATTCAGATGGAAAAGGCTTCTAAATGGGTCACAATGTTGGACAAATGTACATAAGTTTGAGAAAAAGAGGAAAGAGTATAGACAGTTAGAATATAGTACAGACAGTCATAGGTGAAAGGAGTAAAGATAATAAAATAAATATTAAACTTGTAGAAAAAATAAGAGTGAAGAAAATAAGCCATATAAAGATGGAAAACATAAGAGTGTCTGGACTATGCATTTTATTATGTTTTCCTTAAATTTTTTGACTGTGAATGAGTTAAGTACAGAGAGACATTTCATTGTACATGCTGCTAAGCTAAACCAATATATATACTTTAAAGGTGTCTTGTCTTCAAAATTTGGGTCTAAGGATATGTTGCTTTGAAAAAGAGGTTCTGCTTTTGTTTACACAGAAGATGAGAGCCTATGGATTCTTTTCAGATTAATGTGGTTTGACATGGAAATTCCTTCTCTATATGTGTTGCTTTTATTGGTTAATGGATAAAACTGCTTTGGCATTTATTAGAGCTAGGCAGGAAAATGAAACTGAATTCTGAAAGAAAGAAGGAAGAGTCAGTAGGACAACACATAGCCGCCATAGGTAAGGATGCATTGGAAAATTGCTGATAGGCCATGACCTCATGGTGATAAATAGAAGTGGGTTAATTTAAGATGAGTTAGCCAGAAATATGCTTAAGCTATTAGCCAAAGAGTATTGTAAATACTATAGTTTCTGTGTGATTATTTTGGGTCTGAGTGACCAGGAAAAAATAAACAGCCTTTCAACTGCAGATTGACACCAGTGTGGCTAACTACATCATCATCAACAACAAGAAAAGACTGATAGAGCCTGAAAAGAAATTATAGGCACAAAAAAGCAGAGCTCAGTACAGCTTCTTGGTAGTCACATTTTTAACCCCCAATGGGCTCATGGTGAACATGGGTGCCATCGTTCCTTTAAGAGACATGCACTAAGTAAGAACTGTTTAACTTTTTAAAAAAACAGCAGCTTCCTGGATGACCAGCACAAATGACTCTGACTCAGGAGATCTGGCTATGGAGCATTTAAATGGACTTTGTGAGCAAAGTGCTCAAAACTTGCGTAAAGGCAACACAGACCTGCTGTGTGCCTGAAAATAGGGCTGTAAGCATTGCTCATGAGGAGCAGAACTCTGCCATGTTGGACTGGGCAGAGCTGAAAGGCAAAACGTCATTAGTCCTGGACATGCCTCTTTACATTTAAGAAGCAGTCTTACCAGAAAATGACTATGGATACCCAATATAGGAAGATTCATATGAAAAAGAACTCTAAATGGGTCAGTGTTGGTTAAATGTATGTAGGCTTGGGAGAGAAAAAAAAATAGTTATAAAATGTATAAATAGAAGTTAATGGTTTGAAAAAAATTAAAGTCTTTAAAGAAAGTAGTGACATAGATTAAAAGGGTAAAGATAATAAAATAAATATTAAACTAGTAAAAAGATAATCGAGTAAGAATAATAAGCCATTTAAAGATGGGATATACATAGAGAGTCTGAATTATGTTTATAATTGTGCTTTCTTTAATTTTTTTTAATTTGAATGAACTAAGTACAGAGAGACATTTCATTGTATGGGCTGCTAAGCTAAACCAACATATATGTTTTAAAGGTCTCTTGACCACAAAATTTATGTCTAAGGATATGTTGCTTTGGAAAAGAGGTTCTACCTTTGCTTCCATAGAATATGAGAACTTGTGGATTCCTTCCAGACTAATGTTGTTTGATGGACCAAGACCACCAAAAAGGTCTCTGTGAACCCCCCCCACCCAAAATATTTCACCCAACAAAAAGCAGGAAAAAGTTTGGAGAAAACTGCACCTAAAATCCTAAATATTGTTTATAAATGTTTGTTTATATTTAAAGAGAGATATGCTATAGATATAAATATTTTGAATTGATATGAATCTTGATTTATTGATAAAAATTTGAGGTCAATTTTGATATAAATATAGTTGAACTCTTGACTAGGCATTGTGTTTGTGCTTCTTATTTGAAAATGTATAGTTAAAAATACAGTTAATAGATAGTCATCTATGATAGTCAAATTTGTAGTCATGTAAGGTTTTCTTGATTTATTTAGATATATTTTAAAAGGATATATATTCTTGAAGCCTTTCAAAGATCTATGAAATATGGCATTTCAAATGTTTTTAAAACTTAGGACTCTTCATGACAATGAGATACGTCTGTTCCTGGCAGCATCAATCTACTTCAAGAGGAAAGTGGACATAAAAGAGACTCCTTATTGAGTTAGGTAGAAATTTGGGCAAGAAAGTGCTTTTGCCTGGAACGCTTGATGTTATACTGTATGAACTGGACATGCAGGACCCACAGAAAAATTACTTCAGGTTTCTTGCTTCATGAAAAAGTCTCCCAGACATTCTTCAGGACATAGAAGAAAGTGATTGACAAACTGCCAATATAGGTGGAACCGTCTTAAAAATTTCCAGCTTCGGGGGCTGGAGAGAAGGCTCAGTGGTTAAGAGCATTGCCTGCTCTTCCCAAGGTCCTGAGTTCAATTCCCAGCAACCACATGGTGGCTCACAACCATCTCTAATGAGGTCTGGTGCCCTCTTCTGGCCTGCAGACAAACACACAGACAGAATATTGTATATGTAATAAATAAAAATTAAAAAAATTAGAAAAAAATTTCCAGCTTCCTTGAAAAGTCTTATAGATACGATGGGCCTGTGGGCTGAAAATAGATACTCCAGAGATACAGAAAACCTTGGTTGACTGTCCAGGCAGCAAAATGTCTCTGTCAATTCCAGAGTTTTGGAAATTGCTTACAATGTACTTCCTCTTAACTTAGGTAATATTATATCATTCTAGAGTCTTTGATGGAGTTGAAAAAGAGATAGTTATAATTATAGTTTTTCTTAGTTACAATAAAAGACAAAATAGATATAAATATTGTAACTATAATTCTTGTTTAATAATTATTTTGTTGTATGCATTCTTGCTATGTTAAAGTTAAAACCTTCCTTTTCATTTAGACAGAAAACTGGAGGTGATGTTGGATTCCCCTCTGAATGCTCTGAATATGCTTTATCATCATTGATTAATAAAGAAGCTTCATTAGGTCAATGATTTAACAGAGTAAAACCAGGCAGGAAATCTAAACAAAGATGTATAAAAAGCATAGGCAGAGTCAGAGAGACTCCATGTAGCTGCCAAAGGAGACAGATGCCCAGGAAACTTACTTGTAAACCACAAGCCTCATGGTCAAATATGGAATAATGGAAATGGGTTAATTTATGATATAAGAACTAGCTAACAATATGCTTAAGTGATTGGCCAAGTAGTGTTATAATTAATATAGCTTCTGTGTTATTATTTCGGGTCTGAGAGGCCAGGAAATGGATAAACAGTCTGTGCCTACATATGAACTATGAGAATTCCATAGCTGGTTTTCTGTAAGCTGTAAAACCAGAGAAGATTGGGCATAAATTTTTATGAGTCTGAAAGCCTGAAAAACAGATTAGTCCCTAAGATAACTCCAAACTTGAAGCTCCACACTGACAGGTTAGTGGCATAAATCATATAGTTGAGAGGCTGGAGAACATGAAGCTTTGGTGTCAGGGAGTAGAAAAAGATGAGTGTCAGAAGAGAGTTTGCTCAACATTCCTTTATTCCCTCTCATTTGACTCTGTATGGATCCATATTGGGTCTGTACAGAAAGGACATTTTTTACTCTACTTACCAATATAAATGCTCATCTTTACTAGAAACACTGTCACAGACACAGCAGTAGAAACTATTTACCAGTTATCTCGGCAAGCTCAGGCCAGTCAAGTTGACAAGTGAGCTAACTATCACACTATGTGAACAAGTGTGATAAATTGTGTAATTTTAAACAACACAGGTAAGAGCAATTTTCCTGAGCACAGTAACATGCTGCCATTTTCAACATAAAGAAATCTTTGAGAAAGTAGACTCAAGGGAAGAATGCATAATGGAAGTCTAGAATCTCAGCCTTATGTGAGTTGCAAAATTCCATTAACAACTACAAGTAGATGTCTTAGATTTACATGCTTAGGCAGTGGTCTTACTGCCAATAAAGATTTGAAAATCATCAATGTTTAAACAGTATTTAATGACATCTGGCTTATAAAAACTTATAATGGATCTAGTAATACACAGAAAAGTTTGTATCAAATGTCTAACACTTGGAACTGTGATGATTTCAGGTCAGAAAAATAAGTCACACAAAGGAAAGCTGACAGAGAGGGAGCAGCCATAATGCCAAAGAAAACCCAGATTTGTAGGTTCAGAAGCAAAAGGTAACTGTGTTTCCTCAAGAAATTCTGTATTTCTTATCACATACTGTAAATGGGTTAGGAAAAATGAATAACAAGGATATGTCACTGGCATTATTTAACATTGAGTCACAACCAGATAGATGCAAACTTATGAAGATGAAAGTTACAAAATAATCCCACACTAGCTCAGAATTGCATATAATAAAGGGTTATTTATTTAGAAGTAGACTCATAGGTAACAGTCCTCTGCATGCACAGGGAACAAGAACCAAATCCAGAGGCAGGAGGGGGGGTAGAGCACACTTCACATCGGTATTTATAGTATATGATGCCACACTCAAGTATGCTGGTATCTTAATGACTACTGGCTAAAGGAATTCCTACAGCACCTCCCCCTTTTGTTTAAATAAAAGAGTTCTAAGTCTAATTCAAAACTATATTTAATAATAAGAAATATCAAGTATAAAACTTAGAATTACAGTATAAACATTATTAAGCAAGGAACATATGCTAAATGTTTGAATGATCATTCTATCCTCAGTAGTCTAAGTCTTGTATTAGAAACGGTGTGGCTAAATCATAAGAGCAAAGTAACTATGACCATCTAATCTTTGACCCCATCAAAGGTCTGAGAAGAGAGACAAGATTACTTGAGTAGGCAGGAAGTGTAATCAAGCAGCTTCCAAAATATACAATAAATGACAGAGACAACTGGCTTCCTTGGCAGTCACCCAAAGTCTCATTTGCAATGTTGAAGCAACTAACTTTGGCTAAGATCTAGAGTAATTGACAGAAGATTTCCAAGGCAAGAAAATTTTTAGAACCTTCTTATCCTGACTTGGCAATGTTTGGCCCTCTTCTTTCTTGTATTCTGTTTATCCTGTCTGGAAATCGTGCATTTTGTCAGTGGTCAAAGCATGGGAAATTCCTTGTTCAAAGGCCAGTTTTGCCAATAAGAAAACAAGCTCCAAATGGAGTGTCTTCAGTGCTCAACATTCTCTTGGGAATAGATCTGTGCTGCCAGAAGCAAACGTGTCTCACATAAACAGAACCCTAAGTTATTTAAATGCCATGTTCTATGGCTCTTTGAAGTGGTTGAAGATTATTTATTTATGCAGAATACAATCTACCTGTATCTAAAGAACTTGATTAGTCTGACTATAAACTATGACAAACATGAATGACTATCAACCTAAAGTAATTAATACCTGTATAACTTCAAGATTAAGACTTCATATTAGTATACTAAACAATCTTTAAACAACTGTGAAGCAAATAAACAATCTTCAAACAACTGTGAAGCAATTGAAGACAATAACCACAAAATGTCAACAGTGTACAAGTATCAGAGGTAGAAAAGTATAATGCAATATGATAAATACATACTTAAATTCTATCAATACACAAAATGTCTTAAACAGAGGTAGAAACATGCATGCATACAATCTGACAAAATAGTTTTGAATAAGTGTACAAATATTGTAAACAGAAATAGGAGCATATTCAATATAAAAATATAATTTAAACTTGTATCAATATACAAAAATCTATAGCAAAGTAAATTGCCTATAATAATAGCTCAAAAGTATTCACTCTATTACTCACTATTATTATTATTAGTGTGAGTAAGCTCACACTAATCTACCTAT
This sequence comes from Myodes glareolus, assembly GCF_982192425.1. Classification (NCBI taxonomy): domain Eukaryota; kingdom Metazoa; phylum Chordata; class Mammalia; order Rodentia; family Cricetidae; genus Myodes; species Myodes glareolus. The sequence goes on along the minus strand of NC_142026.1, from coordinate 40,991,596 downwards.
CATTCCATCCAATTTCCCTTTTATTTCAAAGAGATCCCTGATCCTACAGAATTTCCACCCCAATCCCCAACCCAATACCAGTTATAATCAACCCTAATTCATGTCCTTGAGGACTTACTTTGTTGGGAGAGGAAGCGCGATCTTCTGGAATTACATCCAGTTGTCATGGAGACCATATTTTCTATGGGATCCTGTGAAAGTAAAAGCTCTCATGGTCTGGCATGTTCAGCTAGAGGTTGTTTTTTGCCTGAAGATGCAAAACTCCAATTTTTTTCAATATGTCCTGAGCTCTATACTGTAGAAGCTAACTCCTGGAATCAAATGTTGAGCAACAGCATGCTTGAATGTTACTCTTATAAAACAAGCAGCTTCTATAGAGTACTCAGAAAAGAATTATGCTGTTTATGCTCAATTGCTCAAACGATAGAATGTTATATATTCATAATGGGATTGATGATTAGGAAAAGCTTAGCTAGAAAATTCTGGAAATGGAACTCTGAAATTCTAAAAAAAAATTTAAAGGAAAGAAAGAAACCTAAAACCAGATTAATAAGAGGTATTTAAAGGAACTTTTAAAAGGAATAAACACAAATGGAAGACAAGTATTTTTAAAAGTTCACCAACCTTAGTCAGCACAGAAATGCAAATTAAACTACTTTGAAATTTCATTAAAATATTGGAATGTCTATATCAAAGAAAGCAATAAGCAATAATGATGCAAAATATGTAAGGAATAAAACCCTCATACACTTTTGGTGGAAAAACAAATTATTACAGCCACTACAAAGCTATTCCTCTGAAACCTACAAAAATTACAACATAACCTATCTATATATCTCCTCAGCATATGACCAAAGGACTCTATTTCTTACTATAGAGACTATAGAGCTCACCCATATATAGCTAGAGTATTCATAATAATAAGCGCACAGAAATAGCCTAGATATAAACTGATCAATGAATATTGTAAAGATAGTACCTACAAAAAGTAGAATTATAGTCATCAGTCAAGAAAGGTAAAATTAGAAAATCTGGAAGTAAATGGATGGTGAAGAAAAATATTATACTTGTTGAGGTAACCCAGAAACAGAATACAGTCATCATTTCATCTCATTCACATGTAGGCCCTGCAGATGAATCTGTAGGTTTGTGGTTTTTAGTTTGGGAGAAATGCAGTATCCATCAAAGTAGAAAAGGACTATTTGTGGAGAGGGGAATGAAGATGCTAAGGGAGGAGAAATTAGCAATATGAAGGGGAAAGGGGGAATAAAGGGTATGGAGGCTGAAATGGGATAAAAATGGGTAGATAGGGGAAAGGAGGGGATTAGGAAGAAATAACCAATACTGAGGTCATTTGCAAAGTCATAAATAAACCTAGAATTTTAGAATTATCTATTGTATGTATGTGTGTGTGTGTGTACATGATTCTAAATGTAATGACCCTACACAGGCTGTTATAATAATCCAAGATATCATGAATTAAAAAATAAAAAACCCAGTGCCAGTTGAACAGTACCTTCTTTGAAGTTTTTTGTCAGAGATATCCTAGAGACTCCCCCAAAAATGCTAGCTGTTGACATTGCTTTTGGTTGTTCATGAGAAATTGATGGCAAATCATATAACTAAAGGATGCAAAAGACACAGACCAGAACCAGAGCAAAACAGAATCTTCCAGACATAATTAGGTTGCTGCCCTCATGAACTTGAAGTAGTCATACTTGTCTGTACAGGACCTGTGCCAGTTCAAGCTGGTCAACACTGGGTTGGAATAGAACGGGAGCACATGGACGATCCTCTAGCTGGGGAGATAGCTGATGACTACTGGAGATGGAAGAATTAATTTTCGTTATAGATTTGATCCCTCTTAAGTTAACCATGCTCCAGTGGGTGTCACAAACTCATGAATATATAGCCAGCCAATATTGGTCTCTGTGGGTTAAGATTATTAAGAGAATGGGAATTTAGTGGTTTGGTGATGTAGATTATATATATGGAAAGAATTATAAGGAGAAGTAGGGGTTTAATATGATCAAAATACATATTATGTGGTTGTCAAAGAATTAATAAAATACTTAGTTATAAATGAATATATAAAATAAATGAATACCAGCTCCTTGAAATATAGTGTGAGTCTTCTCCATGTATATAAACTGATAATAATTCTGCAACTGTCTGTTACTGTTCCTGTTCCAGTAGGCATATAGTTGTTGTCTCCAAGTTGCTAAGTTTATAAATACACAGTGAGACTGACATTGCATGAACTGATCCAGATACACCAATTACCTTACATTAATGGGTCATTTAAAGGGTTCTTCCATCCTCAGACACAGAGAGCAAATACACAGCTTGACACGTAGACTTTCATTTTGGTCTGTCCAGTGTGATTTGTGGCCTGTCACTCTTAAGGCAGTTGGAGGAGAAGAGTGTCAACCTTACAGCCTCTCTATCACTCTTCAAGAAGACAGAGTGAGCTACATTTTCTTTCTTTATATCCTAGTAACTGGTCTGTTCCTGAGAAAGTTTGTATCATTTCAAACAACATGAAATCAATCCCTTCTGAACTATAATTCCTCCTAGAAACGAAATTCTGTAATATGTCCTTCAATTTTTTACACATTTTCTGAGTGTAATATTCAGTTTCCAACTAGCATTGTTTCCATTTCATTTTGATTAATATTTTTCCATTAATATTAATACATTTGCTGTGTGTCTCTGGGGAGAAAGGAAATGGGTGGGAATTTTATTTATTATAGAATATTTGCTTATCTGTTTATATTTATTCATGATATGTTTTTATCAAATTTCAATTTTCTTATTAATGCATAGTAAATCATTTAAAATACCTTATACATAGACTTAAAATACCTTATACATAGACATGATCCTTAATGAGTAGCATAGTAAGGATTTCTATTGCTGTGAAGAGACATCATAATCACAACAACTCTTATAAAGAAAAATATTTAATTCTGATTAGTTCTTAAAGGTTTAATTCATTATCATCATGATGCCACATGGTAGCATACAGACAGACATGTTGCTGAAGAAGGAACTGAGAGTTCTAGCCCTTGAGCCACAACAAACAGAAACAACTGTGTAAAGGATATGTTTAGGCCATTCCCATTATGACTCACTTCCCCCAACATTATTACACCTACCCAAGCAATGCCACACCTCCTTATAATGCCACTCCGTATAGTGGCCAATTTCTTTCAAAGCACCACAAGTTTTCAAACATCTGTATCTTTCTGAATGCTATATTTAAGTTCCCATATTAGGTCTTCCACATAGAATTAAAATTATTGGAATATTATTGTTTTACTAAGAGTATGTATTTATGGAAATATATATTTTCTGAAATATGCATTTTAATTCCTATGGTTTAGTAATTACTAGGAGAGAATTTTATTATATGTTGATTTTGAAAAGAACTTAAAATATTATTTGGCAAAAAATGAATTTACACAGTAGTACAAGCCTACCTATACTAAATGTAGGAAATTATCCATGATGTGTGCCCTTTATTCATGTTTCAGAAATGGACGAAGATTTATCTTCTTTTATAGCAATGTAGTTATAGTAGAGCACATAGCTGTAGTAATTCATGCTCACAAATATTTACAGTTTTAAATGTAGAACAACCTGAGTTTGATAAAATTTGAAGCTTTTAAAAATATATTTATGTTAGTGTGGATGTATGTGCATGCATGCAGAGAGACATATGTGCAAATACCTTCATATGCCTGAGAAGTTCATTAGGTTCCCTGCAGCTGGAGTTACAGGAGATTGTTGGCCATTGTATGTGAATATTGACCAAAAAACATCAAGAGGGCATAGACATTCATAACTTTTAAGCCATCTCTCCTTTCCCTGAATTCTAAACAATTAAAAAGTGGCTAGGTCATAAGAGTACTCACACATAAGAATTAGGTCATTATGTGATTCATCTCTTCTGGAAGAACCAACATAAGGTGTCACCTTAGAAGTAGAAACTAGACTCACCCAGGAGCATGGCCGCTTACTGTGTTACTGTTTTTAGTCTCTGTAAATGTGACACATTCCTTATTATAAAGTATGCAATCTCATTTTGGTATAGTGTCACCAATGAGCTGGAATAACCGCATCTTGTAAAGAACATTCAATGCAATTAATTGTGTGCATAGTATTTTTCTAATTGAAAGGTGGATGAGCTCAATGACAGTGTGAAGTAAAACTGTTGTAACTTCAATCTGCCTCACACTGTGGAGATGTTCATTTGTAGAGCACACCTCTAGGTAACTAAGATCCAGACCAATAATGAAATCTACCCTGAATTCTAGACATTCAACTAGGGACTACTACGAGAAAATAATGTACAGATCTCTTCTACAGGATTATGTTGTTATATTTACTATTAAAAGTTGTCCACTTTTATGTGATTAAAAAAAACTTCTAGGGAAATTACAGACAAAAGTTCTTGACCTCATTTAAAGGTACATAGGACAAGTGGTCTATCTATGTAGATTATATACGTTATTATCAAAGACAAAACTTTGATTTATGAGCCAAGGATCCAAAGAAACAGATTTGGCATAAAGTATAATCTGATGATAGTAATGCTTGTATATTCCTAAATATTTAATAAATGACTAAATATGTACAGACAAGCATTTATTAGTATTTTTTCAGTTTTGTTTATGGAGTTGCTTTAAGTTAAGAGAAATCAGTTATATTATTTTATCATTTATTAGAAACAACAAAAACTATTCCTAAAATTCTCAGTCATAGAGGTAGTGTGATGTTACAGGTGCAAATAAGATTTTGATTGACTGGGCAGGTGCAGGTTTTATTAAAATATTAGTTAAACAGATGAAAATGAAACCTTTTTAAAGTTTCTAAAGGGATGTCTATATTTTAGCAAAATAAAGTAATATCAAAATATAGATCTGATAGCAAAATTTGCCTCTAGCTGCCTAAACTAGGTTCTAAAGCAGCTCGGAGCAAGAAAACATCTGCATTTAAGAATTCCTACTTTCAAAAAAGTTAGTCTGAGTTCCTGCTTGAAAGGCTACTAATGTGCTCTACACAGGCACTATTGTAAGAGAAAAGTCAAACAGATCTGATGTATTTTAGAAAGCAAGGAATATGTTTTGTTTTAACAAGGCTTTTTCTCGTAGTGGAGCCTAATTTGCAACTTTGTAGGGACTACAGCTTTCTCAATATAATTTGCTACCTGATATGTTTCATCCTTACAGCATAAGATTTGGAATTTTATGTTCTACATAAAAAAATATAGAGGGACCTTAAAGTACTACATTCTGCTTTTGTAAAGTCCAGCTTCAGATTAGTTTTATGTAAGATAAATTCACGTGTACAGTTTAGAAGGGCAGAGACTGAACTATATTTGTTTAACGAAAAAACTTCTTTGGCATGCAAAAGAAAAAACGTGTTTAACAAACATTCAAAAATATAGACTAAATTTAGAGAACTCATTCTAATACTGAATGTGATCATTTTTTTGTGAAGAATTGGTATGTGCTGGGTACATGTGAAGAGATAATCTACAGTAACAATAGCTTTTTTGTTCATGTGTACATTTGTTTTGTACTTGTTTAAGTCAAGGTTCACTGTAGACCAGACTGGCCTCAACCTAGCTACATGGACAATGGTCACTATGGACTGCTGATCCTCATGCTTTTATCTCCCAAGTACTAGAAATTTAGACATACAGCATCATTTTAAATTTAAACCGTTTAAACTGTTTAAATGGTTTAAATTTAAAATCATTAAATTGTTTAAATTATGGCATGTAAGTCATTTTCTTCAAATTTATCTTAAACTACAATGTAACTCACTTGAGGAACAGAAATAAAGTAGGATTCCGTAATAGATGCCACCTAGGCATGAAATGTCTGTGATATTAGCAGTATCTATTCAAAATGTCAATGTGGCTTTTAAAAAATATTTCTTTTCCCAATCAGCATTAACTGGAAAATTAAGAGTCACTTGGACTTCTATTTGTCTGAGATTGTTTTGTATCTTAGTCACATTCCAGTCAGGGAAAGAAAGCAAGCTTATATGGCTGAGTAACCTTGACAAATATTAATGTTTCTATAGTATGTATATAACTTGCTTTTTCCCAAAGTCTGAAAGAGAAGGCAAACAGTATTTTCTAGATCAGTAGGGTGCCAATGGTGAAGTGACAGGAGCAGCTGCCTCCGCTCCAGGAATACCACATGTTGACGAAATAGTTGCAGTGTAGGAGAACGAATGCTAACTCATCCCAAGCTCAGAGAAGACCTACCGATGCACTAAATCTCATTTTAGGTTTTTTTCTTTTATTCTATAAAGACATTTTAAGACTTAACTCTTCAAACCACCTTTATTTAATTCCCCACGATCCTTAAAATGTGGAATGATCAGTTTTCTTTTCTGTTTCATGTTCTCCTCCACCCCTTCTTCCTCTAACTTTGAATTATTCTATTCATATTTTGTTTTGTAAAGCAAATCTCCAGTGGTGCTTTAAGTTTGTAATGTTTTACTACTTTATTTATTTATGTGTGTAACATGAGGACCAGGCTTGTTGGGGTTTATGTCCTGTCCTGTTCCCACAGCCGGCAAGTCCCAAAGAAAATCACACAGAGGTCTCCATAGGATTACAAACTGGTCCATTAGCTCAGGCTTCTTGCTAACTCTTATAACTTATATAAACCCATTATTCTTATCTATGATAAGAATAGATAGATCATTAACATCTATCTATGTTAGCCACATGGCTCGGTACCTTTCTCAGAGGGGCAGGTCACATCCTGCTTCTTCAGTGATCTGAACAGGAATGGGAGGAATGGGCTTGCTCCTTCCTAGAATTCTCCTGTTCTCATTGCCCCACCTCTACTTTCTGTCTGATTGACCCACCTATACTTCCTGCCTGGCCAATTAGCATTTATTTAAAACATGAATGACAGACTATAGACAATTCTTCCATAACACTGCTGACTGAGAGGAACCAAGCAAACAGGATACACCATAAAAGACCTGATTAACAGCACCCCCAAACAGTATGAAGCAGTTTGGAGAGATATAACTGTGCTCATATTCCCAAATATTGTTTATAAATGTTCTTTTACATTTAAAAAGTGATGCAATATAGATATAAATAATTTGCATTGGTATAAATCTTGGTTTAGGGATATAAATTTAAGGTCAATCTTGTTATATGTATATGTATTTCTGCTCTTGATTAAGGTATTGTGATTGTGTAGTTCATTTAAAAATGTAATGTATAATTTGAAAATATAGGTTGTTAATGGATAATCATCAATAATAGTCAAGCTTGTAGTCATGTTATCTAGATTTTCTAGATATAATAGAGATATATTTCAGTTAGATAGGCATTTTCATATCTTTCAAAGACTACAGAAAATGGCCTTTAAAATGCTCTAATAACTTAAAACCTTTTATGACAATGAGACACATCTGCTCCTGGGAGCACCAGCTCCTTCAAGAGGAATTTGGGCATCAAAGAGGATCCTTATGGAGTTTGATAGCCATTTGGGCAAGAAACTGCTCTTACCTAGACTGATGCATAAACTGGACATGTAGAACTCACAGAAAGAGGACTGCTGAACTTGCCTAAAGATGAGCTGATCCTTCGGGGTTTCTGATTCATGAAAGGGTCTGTGAGACATTCTGCAGAATACGAAAGAAAGTGACTGAACTATCTTTGAAATTTCCTGCTTCATAGAAAAGTCTGCTGGGTACTATAGGCCTGAAGGCCAAAGATAGATGCCCCACTGGTACAGAAGAACTTTGGGTAACTGTACATGCAGTGAGATGTCTCTGCCATTTCTAGAGTTTTGAAAGTTTCTTACTTCTTGTTTACTTAGGTAATATTGTATCCTTCTGGGGTCTTTGATGGAGTTGAAGAATGGATAGTTATAGTTACAGTTTTCTTTTGTTATGATAAAAGATAAAATAGATATAAATATTGTAACTGTAATTCTTGCTCAATAACTGTTTTGTTATATGTAATTTTACTATGTTGGTGAAGATTTGCCTTTTACAACAGTATGTTAAAATAAAATCCTTTCTGTTTTGTTTAAACAGAAAAAGGGAAATGGTGTAAGAGGTCATTCTGTATTTGTGTTGATTTCATTGGTTAGATAAAGAAGCTGACTTGGCCTTTGGGCAGCCCTTAGGTGGGCAGAGTAGACAGAACAGAATGCTTGGAAGAAGGGAGGTGTGGCAGACACCATGAAATTCCTGCCCAAGACAGACGTAGGTTAGAATCTTTCCCGGTAAGCCATGACCTCGTGGTGCTACACAGATTATTAGAAATGGGTTAGATCAAGATGTGAGAGTTATCCAATAAGAGACTAGAGGTAATGGGCCAGGCAGAGTTTAAATTAGTAGAGTTTTCTATGTGGTTATTTCAGGGGTTAAGCTAGCCGGACGGTGAGACGCAGCCTGCTCCTCCTTACTACATATGTGGGTTATCATCTTCCTTGTCAATTAATTCATTTTTATAAACTAAAATATCAGTATAATTTGTGACATTATGATAGTTATCATTTATTTTTGAAGCATTCATTATAAAGTACTGCAAGTTTGTGAGAAATAATACCTATATCTGTTCTTAGTGTCCTTTTTGCTTTGAATAATCAAATAACCTAGGGTATCTTAGAATTATTCTCATCTTTTTATTCTGAATCACTTTCCCAAATATGTTCCTATTTGACCATATTAAACTATTGCCCCTTAACATTTTGTGAATTTTTTAATCTTCCATCAGTCACTTTACTGAAACTGGTGCATAAAGTTAATAAAAATCGTGTTTTAAGGTTCACAGGTTGTGTTGGTTTGCTTAGTTGTGTTTCTGTGTTTTGCTATTCCTCTTCATTTTCTGCTGACTCCCTTGAACTTGGCCCTTAATGGAGGCAGTAAGGGCAGTTCATGGCAGGTTTCCTTCGGTTTGTAAGAGAGTACTCTTTTGTTTCTCTCTTCTCATTAGTCTTTTCATTTATGTTTGAACTACTGTCACTCAAATGTGTACTTCCTTTAATTCATGAAGAACTGCAGAGCTCTCTGTTTACACAGACTTTTAAGAATATCCATATCTGAAACATTAAACAATGACTCAAGACATAAAATTCACTTCTGTTAAATTCCTACATGAGAATACTTGCTTCTGAGAGTTCATCTAACTTTCTTGTCAAACTCATTTTGCCTTGATGATCTCTCTCTTATAGGGCAGCACAGGTTCTACATCATTTATACCCTTACCTGTATATTATTAAACATATGTATACCCTCATTTTTATACTGAGTCTTAAAACAACATTTATATGTTTAGATGTCCTTTACAAATAGCTAAGAATGCTTCCACAATTGATTTTCATTAAGGTCCAACTAAAATTCTGTACTTTTGTTTAGATACTGATAACTTCCACAGAGAGCAGCGTAGTCTTGTATTTACAGTTGTATTTTCATTTTTCACTTACAAATTTAAAGTACTTTAAATCTGGGAAATGAGTCGGTAGTGGAGTAGCATATTCATGGTGAAAAACTAGAGGAGAGTAAAAACACCATTAGTCTTTATTATTTTAAGTCCATTTGGCACTTTTAAAATCCAATGTGCCCTTAAAAGGAAACAGAAAACTCAGAGCCAAAATTTAAAATGCCTTCTAAAAACAAGAGAGGAAGAAAAGAATGTATTGAGTTTCTTTGTGTAAAACTCATAGCCTTAGTTTCACGGGAAAACTGCCATTTTCCACCAAGATGCCCTATACTATGAAGGGTTGCCATTTAAAGAACAACCAGGAAGCCATTCAATGAAAGGGAATTGTTAAGGATAGGGTTTGTGCTGCATTCCAATCACGTTCTTTTCAAACCCTGGCTTTATGGATTTTAAAGCAACCCTGAGGGGGCACTCTTTTCCTTTTGTCCCCCTGAAATATCATCATTAAACTCCTCTAAAAAATGGTCTCTGATATGATTCCGCTTTCCAGCTGAGGCGACGTTTTCTATAAGTAATAACAAAACAGCTGAGCTGGAGTAAAAGCAAACTGGGCAGATAGGGATATCAATCCTGATGGGACCAAAGCGAGCCCCTCTGTTCACTTCTGAAGTACCTGAACTTTTCTGAACCAGTTGATTTTGACTGAAATCGTACATGTCCTTTTACTTTTGAATCTGTGCCAGAGGGGGCTGCCATGGTAGACTTCTCTAGCTATTTTTCTTCTTCTTTTTTTTTTTTCAGAAGAATTTAAGACGGGAGATGTCAATGTGTGTGCTTAAGCGTAAAAGTGATCATTTTTTAACCACTGGTGGGAAAGTAGTTCGCCAGTGGGGAGCTAAGTGTTGAAATCTGGCATTAATCCAGTACAGTTGGACCAATAGATCACAGATAACTATACAGTGTAGGCCAGTGAGTTCTCTTGCTTAAAATGAAAAAGAGAAAAGAAATGGAGAATATTGAGAGGCAAGACAGGAGATTTCTCAAAAGGTGCAGTACACTGCTCTATTGACTTAAGCCAGCCACGAGGAAATCTTAAAACAATTTAGAGAATAGAGCGCCACTACCTCATTGAAGATCAGTCTTCATAACAGAGGAGGACAGGGAATATTCCAGTATGAAATATTGTCTGGCCTGTGTGTGTTTACCTTCAGGCTCCAGCAGACACTAAATCACATTCGAAAAGTTAGCTGAGCTTAAGCCGAGCGGGCTGCTTATGTCACCACAAAAGTGACACCACCAGAAATGGAAGAGGAAGTCAAAGTAAGTAAAATCTCTTAGGAGAGAATTAATAAAGAATGAGAAATCCAATTCTTCTACTGGGATCGCGGTAAGCTACTCTTCTGTTCAAGGCTAAAATTCAGAACTACCTTGGCCCCAAATTTGGTCACTAATGTTAGATATATAAATTTAAGGGATGAAAACCATAATTAAAGTAAGTCTAATATTTTCCTTTTATGGGAATGCGAGAAGGCCCAGTGGAGACAGTGTTTACACCAAAGAAGAACAGTCTGTATCCTCAACCCCAACTAAGCCGGAGAACCTGTCCTTGGTGGTACACGGACCTGTGGAACTGCCTGGAAAACTATCCAATCGAGAAATAGACACAAATGGGATGCTAATACAGCAAATACAAACAATACAAATGGACACTGTCGCTCAGCTGTTCACTGTGGACAAAATGGCCCAACTCGACATTAGTTATGAAAAAAAGACAGTGATGCTTGTATATGATGCTTCCGGGGCAGTCGTAAAATTAAGAGCAATTGTGAAGTATCGAAAACCACGTGATCATGTTGACATAGAGCTGGTTCAGGGTTCAGATGAATTCTGTACTGTACAGTCTGTTGCAATCAGTCCACAATGGAAGATGATGGGAACATGGGTTCTATAATCTTAGGGCTGGATTCTGCTGCAAGCTTCATGATGGTCATCATTGTGGAAGGGGCTCTGATTAGAAGAATTCTCTGTGAGGATCATTGACTGAATTGGAGGTGTGTCCACTCTGAGCATATGAGGCTAAATGGAAATTGTCATCCCTGGACAGAGAACTTAATTTGAAATGATAAAAACAATTAGTATAAATCATACGTAGTAGAGAGCATTAAAACAAAAAAGAAAAAAAATTAGCCATTGGAATTTTGAGAAAAGTCTACCATAAAAGATGTTTCATCTCAAAAATTTTAGTTACATTTAACTAAAATAAGAAGCAAAGGAGCAAGTGCTAGTGAGTTTGTTGTGCAGGTCAGAGCACTTACTTCTTTTTCAGAGGACTAGAGTTCAGTCCCAAGATTTACATGGTATCTCCCCTCAACATTAGCCCCATTGACTTCTTTTGACTTCTACGGGCACTGCCTACATGTGGTTCATATACATAAACAGTTCATTCATATAACTACTTTAAAATATACGTAATAATATGGCCATTATATGTAAAATTTACGTTTTCCATAGACATTCTTCATTAGATACAAGAAATAATGTTTTATTATAAGTTTTCTCCAATGGAACCTGACTGAGTATATTAACTTCTTCTTAGGGGTAGCTCCCTGCCCACAAGTACTTGGCCAACAAAAAACTCAAACTCAATGGCAATTTTGTAGACTTTTTGTCTCATCTTACTTTTTTTCAGTCACTTTAACTAACCAAAGGTAGATCTCATGCCTGTAAATACAAGCTAAGTTTAATATTAATCTTTGTTCTGCTTGTTGGCTTCATAAAAGAGAGACACTGCATAGTAGACTAACTTATTCTAATTCAAAATGAATCACTACGTCCATATAGAATTTGGGCATATAAAAGCTCTGCTACATAAAGCACACTATTTTTAAATAGAATATATACATGATGTGGGATTCCCCTCTATATGCTGTGAATACGTTTTATTACCATTGGTTAATAAAGAAGCTGTTTCAGCCAATGACTTGTCAGAGTAAATCCAGGAGGGAAATTCAAACAGAGATATATAGAGAGAGTAGCTGCAGTAGAAAACATCATGTAGCTGCCAAAGAAGACAGCCATCAGAGCCTTACCAGTAGACCAAAGCCTCACAGCAATACATGAATAAATATAAATGGTTAATTTAAAATGTAAGAGCTAGCTAGAAATATGCCAGAGTCATCAGCAAAACAGTGTTGTAGTTAATATAGTTTCTGTGTGACTATTTGGGTCTGGGTGGCAAGGAACAAACAAGCAGTCTTCGCTTACATGTTCGCTTAAATGTTGCCAATATGAACAAACTACATCTACGTGAAAACTGAGAAAGCTTGGGTAAAAACTCTAGACACAAAAGAGCAGAGTTAAGGATAGTGTCTTGGTAGCAACATTTTCTTGGTTGGGTTCTGTTTGCTAGAGTCAAGAAGTGATGTGATTTATTTAAGAGAAAGTTTCCTGGCTCAGCATTAGCTGCAAAAATTGCTTGTCTTCATTAAGAGACAGTGTTGGCAGCACTAACTCTGGCTTTTTGGGGAGGTCCTGTGCTTAAATGGGGTTTGTGAGCAGTGTGCTACTAGTTGCTTAATGGTGACATAGACATTCTGCATCTCGAGAACTGGGGTGCTGACCTTGGTTCTCAAAGGCAGTAAATTTACCTCCACCATGTTGGACAGAGGGGAGCCAACAGGCAGGTCTGTGGAGTTGGTCCTAGCCATTCCTGCTTAGAATTATTTTTAAAATATCACTCCTGGTGATTTATGCAATAAAGACAGATTCAGACAAATAAAAGACCTCTAAACGGGTCACAGTGTTGGATAAATGTGTAAGGGCTTAAGAGAAAGAGAAGAAAGAATACAGATAGTCAAAGATTAAAGGAGTAAAGATAATAAAATAATAGAGTTTTAAAAAGTCACATAATGATGGGAAATACCCAGAGAGTCTGGATTATGTATATTATTGTGTTTTCTTTGAAGTTTTTGACTTCAGGGAGACATTTGATTCTGGGCATTGCTAAATTAAACCAACATAAAGATAACTATCTTGGTTTTATAATTTGGGTCTAAGGATATGTTGCTTTGGAAAAGAGGTTCTCTTTTGTTTCCAAACAGAAGAGATTCATTCCAGATTATGTGGTTTGGTGGAACAAGACCCCTGGAAAGGTCTTCATGAACACTAAAAATATCCAACAAACAATAAGAAGAAGTTTGTAGAAAACAATGCCAAAATTCCCAAAATAATTGTTTCTAATTATTTATTTTCATTTAAAAGGGGTTGATTATGAATGGTTAAATGGTCACAGTCAATTTCTTTTTTATAAAAGAAGGGGTCATGTTATAAAGATGAACATTTTACATTGGTATGGATCTTGGTCTACTGATACAAATTTAAGGTCAATTCATTACATTGTGTATATATATTTCTGCTCTTGTTTAAGGTACTATGTTATACAGCTCATTTTAAAATATAATGCATAATTAAAATTATGGATTAATAGATAGTCATCTATAATGGTCAAACTTGTAGTCATGTTAGTTGACTTTTCTAGATATATAAAGATATATTTCAGTTAGATAGATAAGCAACACTTCACAGATCTACAGAATATGGCATTTAAAATGTTTTAAGAATGTAGACCCTTCTCAACAGTGAGACATGTCTTCTTCTGGCAGCACCTATTACTTCAGGGCAGTTGTAGGCATCAAAGAAACTTGTTAGGGAATTTGCCTTCAATGTGACAAAGCTAGTCATTTGGGCAAGAATCTGCTCTTACCTGAACCTTAATGAAATTCTGTATGAACTGTAAATGCAGGAATCTCAGAAGAAGAAGAAGAAGAAGAAGAAGAAGAAGAAGAAGAAGAAGAAGAAGAAGAAGAAGAAGAAGAGGAGGAGGAGGAGGAGGAGGAGGAGGAGGAGGAAGAGGAAGAGGAAGAGGAAGAGGAAGAGGAAGAGGAAGAGGAAGAGGAAGAGGAAGAGGAAGAGGAAGAAGAAGAAGAAGAAGAAGAAGAAGAAGAAGAAGAAGAAGAAGAAGAAGAAGAAGAAGAAGAAGAAGAAGAAGAAGAAGAAGAAGAAGAAGAAGAAGAAGAAGAAGAAGACTGGAACCTTACTGGTAGACCACAGCCTCATGGCGATGCACCTATGAATAGAGATGGGCTAATTTAAAATCTAAGAACTAGTAAGAAATATTCCTGAGTCTTTTACCAAACAGTGTTGCAATTAATATAGTTACTGTGTGATTATTTGGGTCTGGGATGGTGGAAACAAACTAGCAGTCTCCACTTCCATATACATAATCCACAGAGGGAAATAAGGTATGTTACAGACCTGAAACACCATTAAACCTACTAGGGGTGCCAATACTTTTTTCATTGGCTGTGGTTACTCCAGATGGACCTCAAAACCCTCAAAACAGGATGCAAAGATCAGTGTTTGTTGTTCCTCCATTTCTGCCATCTCGGTCCCAAATCAGAATATAATGAAAAGTAGGTGATAGCAATAGATTCTAACTGTGTTAGCACAGTCAAGCTTCGGCAACGTCCCCACCAGGTGAACAAGAAAATAGCATTGCTACAATTGACCCTTGCAAAATTTCCAACTTTAAGGATATTTCATCCCTTATACATGTTGTTTCATGCTATGTACCTGCTTATAATGTACTTATTCTGAAAGGGGTTGGATTTTAAGACCAGCACACCTTGCTTCCTGGAAGTTTCCACATTGCGGAAGGCACAGGTGAGAGAATAAAACAAAAAGGAAAAAATCAAAGTTCCATACCTGCCTGAATTGCAGTCGTTGCTGCTCAGCTAGGCACAATCTTTTGTGCAAATGGGCCACGACTATGATGGGGATACCCACAGAAATAGCTGACTCGAGCTAATAATCACTGAAACTAGACTGACAGCTGGGAAACCAGCATAAGACAAAACTAGACCCTCTGAATGGGTGTGACAGTTACATGGCTTGAGCAGTTTGTGGGGTTGCCAGCAGTGCAAGCAGTATTTGTTCCTAGTGCATGAACTGACTCTCTTGAATCCATTTCCAAAGTGGGATACTGTGTCAACCTAGATACAGGGAGGAGGGCCTTGGGCCTGCCTCAAGCGATGTAACACACTTTGTTGACTCCCCATGGGAGGCTTCACCCCTCTAAGAAGTGGATGGGGGTGGGATAGGTCGGGGGAGTGGGAGGACTGGAGGGAGAGGAAACTGGGATGGGTGTGTAAAGTAAGAATGTTTTTTAAAAAAAATTTTAAAAATGTATTCTTGCCTCCTTCCATGCTCTAATTAAGCTCCTGACTGTTTGTTCTGTTACTATATCTAGTCTTTACTCACTTTATGGAGCATAAGAATCTAGACGGAACCTAAAGTAGAAGCCAGAGGACACTGACAGTCTCTCTATGATGCCATTGACACTTCATTAACACCAGGGCATTAATACAGCTATGTATTATTGTTGCAAAGAGGAATACTACAAAGCAAGTATCTGCCCCTCATCTCTTGCCTAATATAGACTTTTTTGATGAAAATTAAACACCCAAATTGTGTATTACAGCCCAAATATGTAAGATGGTAAGAAAAGTCATGACTCACTATTCCCAAAGCCAAGAGAAGGAGGAAGGAAGAAGAAATAAAACTAAAAAATTTTGAAGAGAGTAAATTAGAAGTTTGAATAAAATAAAATTATTCCAGTCATTTTGAAACATGCATAGATGCACAGCATGCCAGGGATAAATGTTAAAACCAAATTTTTCCACAATACACAAAGATATAATACAAATGCAATAATGAATTTACACACACACACACACACCACACAGCCACATGCACATACATACATACAATCACCCAAGCAAACACATGCAAAAACACACACACACACACACACACACACACACACACACACACACACACACATATATATATATATATATACTCATACACATACACACACATTCCACCTGTCACTGTCCTACATACAGATACACACACATTATTATGTACACATACAGATTCAGATTCGCTCTTTCCTTCTCCTCCTCTTCTCTCTCTCTCACTCTCTCTCTTTCTACTCTCTCTCTCTCATACACACACACCTATTTTTCTCTCTACTTGAAGAAAAAAAAAGCCAAATTTCAAATCAAAAATATTTTAAATACAGTAAAACAATTTATATTTTATTCTATCTAGCAGAGAGCTGTGGTGCAGGAGAATTGTCTATATTCTGTCAATCATGTTTTAAATAAATGCTGATTGGCCAGGCAGGAAGTAGAGGTGGAGCAAAGAGAACAGGAGTATTCTGGGAAGCAGGAGGCTCTCTCCGCAGTTCAGCCCAGGCCACTGAAGAAGCAACATGTGACAAAAATAAATCATAATAATGGGCTATTATAAGTTATAAGAGTTAGCAAGAAGCCTGAGCTAATGAGCCAATAAGTTTATAATCTTATGGAGTCCTCTGTGTGATTTTTCTTTGGGGCTTGTTGGCTTGTTGGGGTACCGGGCAGGACAGAAAACCCAATAAGCTGGGGAAATTATTTTCAAGATGCTTTCTTTGTATTTGAGTATTATTTGTCCATTGCTTTTTTCTAACATGTGTGGCAGTACCTACATATGAGAGACAACTCAGGAGACAAGAGATTTTAAGGAAGGCAGAAACAATGATGATAAAAACAACCAGCTCCAAATATAGGTTCTTTCAGAAAGCTTCATTACTTTACCTAATATCCACTACAAAAAGCCAAAATGCTTCATTTGGAGTGTTTTTCACTGACATACAGTTGTTTCATTGGTTAGTACCAGTTATGTTTTTAGCCTATCTTTCCCTTTGCACCCATGCCTATTTTTAAATAATATCCTTCTGAAATTTGTATGGGTACCCATCACCCAACCATTACTTGTCACCTGATCATTTACTGTTCTTCAAACATACTACCCTCCAAGCTCATGTCTAGTTGTCATAGTACTCAAATACTACACTTAACAAGAATCTTCTCCATGAACCTGTGCAAAATTGACTGGTTCTTTTCTCTAACAGGTTGTCTTAAAGAAACTTCTCTTTTTATTATTTTTACAATGCTGACTTTTTAAAATCCCTTACATAAGTTTACTGCTTTATTTCAGTTGTCAGTGAATCTTTTAAAGCATTATAAAATTCTAATCATTTCACATTGCATTAAAACAGGTAAATAAGTATAATATATAGCTATATATTTCATGAAAAAATTATGGATGACCAAGTAATAAGAGGCTCAATCAAACTCAGATTATTTTGTCAGGAATACTTTGTAGATATTATTTTTTATCACCATAAATGTTGAAAAAAACTAGATTGCAGAAAATCTATCTGTGTTATCCAGCAATGCCCCAAAGTGCTGCCCCCTTAGAATTGGTTATAGAACAAATTGATGTCTAAGGGAAAAAGTAGATGGAACAGCTAGTGTTCACTGTGTATATCTGGCTGTATAGAAGTTTATTCTATCCAGAAGAGGTTTATTCAGAATTGCAATGTATGATTAACATTATATTATCAAACAAAAGCCAGTGCATGTATTTAGAAAACTTACAATGTCTTAAATTCACTTAAATATACTGAAGTGTTTTCAGTTTTTATCTCAATTTTTAAGTGAACCTCCTAAAATTGTTACCATGATCATTGTCTGTTTTATAGATGCTAAATATGAGACTTGGAAAAGATGCAACTTTTCAGAATGAACCAAGGACTGATATTCTTTGCGAGAATTTATTATTTTTCTATGTAACTTATAAACTTGTCTTTGATGACTTGCTTCCCTGGCACACATGTCTATTTTTTTTTCATTGTGTGCACCAACACCAAGTTCTATCTGGATATTAAAACAAATAAAGTGGAACAATATTGCAAAATTGATTTATTGTACTTACAATTGATCATAAAATCCTGTATTTTATTTATGAAATTCAGTTAAATACACACACACACACACACACACACACACACACACACACACACCACTAAAAGTGAGATTATTGTAGCTTCATCTTCAGGATTAATTGTTTCCCCTCTACCGTTAGGAGCGTAGCTGCTGCTTGATGAACTGTTGACAACTTGGCACCCAGAGGGCCAGCACAGACGCTATGCTGTGATCTTGTAAAATTAAAATGTGAGATGAAATTCTGTTGCCAACAGCTGTTAACTTTTTAGTAGCATTGGGAAATTCTGCAAAAAAAAAAAAAACCTGTTTCTTTCTAAATATAAACAATAGCATAGTGCATTTGTTCTTTTGTTTCTATGAAATAAGTGAAATAAAAGTAGATCACTAACTTTAGCATTAAAATCGCAATTTTGGGGATAGGAGGCTTCACGTCGGATAGTAAGGGGAAAAGGAGTTGCAATGTATTCTCTTCTTTCTACATATCAATAAGAAAGATTATGATCGTAGGGAAATCAGAAGTGTCTCTAATCCCAGATGTGAAGAGAGAAATCAGCACTCAACATACAGCGTCTGTCTATCAGGCAAGGACCTAGAAAATTCAGAAATTTATCTATAACGAATTCTCCTAAAACGGTGCTTGATACTGTTATTTTCATTTTATAGAAAAAGAAAATAAAAGCCAAATTTTGTGATATTCAGAAATCTTATACATCTTTGCATTTGAGAATAATTTCAAGTCTGGTCGTATGAAACTAAAATCATTCCTTGCTTTCCCAATCCTAATAAACAGTGGGGCAAGGTACTTTATTATTCCCTCTCAGATAAAAACTAGGTGCTTGCTTTTTTAAAATATAGTTCTCAGAGTTGTTACTGCTGACTCTAAGAGGTAGTTTAAATTTCTTCTTTATGTGATTATCTGTGTGTGTTTGTGTGTGCGTATATATGTGTGTGTGATGTGTATATGTGACCGGGGCCTGCTTGTATAATACATATGTGGAAGTCAGACAATAACATTTAGAGTTGCTTCTGTCCTTCAACTGTGAGTTTGGGGGATCAAACTCATGCAATCAGGCTTACACTGTAGACCTTCTTGTTCACTGAAACATCACACTAGCCAAAATACATAACCTTTTAAGTGAATACTTTTAAGTAAATTTGACAAGAAGTTCTGTGTGTCTGAAAAGCAGAGGTAACATCCATTACTTTGAAACTTTGCAAACAACCTTGGAAATGTGATCCTCGAATGTCACCTTCTGGGAGAAATCCTATATTTCAGAGAACAAGTAGAATGTGTTCCTGCAAGAAATTAATATTCAGCTGACACCTTCACTGCACCTGCCACCTGCACCCTCTAACCATCGGGTCTGCAAGGTGCGCTTCTTGTTATCAAGTTACTGTTTCTCAGACACTGCAACCTCATATTCAGCAGCCTAACTGTCAAATCAGAAAGACTTTTTAATACTTTTGTAGAAATTATTTTCTGATAAAAGAACATTTCTACTTCGAAAGCATGCCCCCGCTGTAAACTGTCCTTTCTTATTTTATTATTCCTCACTAGTTGACCGAGAACTAGTCATTGACCGATCATGCAAAAAGAGATCAATGTTGGTATTTCTTAAAAACTGGAATCGTAAATCAAATATCACATTGGTTGGCCTTTGTCTGAGTTGCATCTTCATACATTTCCTTTTTCAGTTTTCAACATATGGAATCTTCTTCTCTCACTCCTAGTAGCTTGTCTTCAACTGGCTTGGGAAATATTTATTTATTATTTATTATTTATTTATTTGTCTCTCAGAGTTTGTATGTGTGTAAATCTGGTAATGAACTTCTCTTGTCTTAGAAGCATTGCAATTACAGATGTGTGTGCTACCACTTCTGACTCTGTGGGTTCTGGGGATTCAAAGTGTTCCCCTCACACTTATATGACAGCGTTTTACCTACTGAGGATTCTCCCTTGTCCATATTGGTAAGATTTTTGCTTGTATGGTATTTTTTTATTTTTGTTGTGCTTTTTTTTAATGGCATGCAGAAATACAAATGCAGAAAATCCCCTTGTCTTTTATGTTATCAATTGTGTCCTACTCCTACATTTAGATTTTCTTGATAAATATGTTCTCTGCTTCTGAAGAAAAAAGGTAAGCTTTTATCTTAACCGTATACATTTTCTTATGAGAATAAACTTTAGTGTAGTAAGAAACAGTTATTTGAAACAATGTAGAAAATATAGATTGGCTCAGATCTCTCAATTTATTAAATAAATCTATAAAAATTAGCTTCAAGTCATGTTAGTACCCTTTGATATGACAAATAACTACCCCTGATATGTTTATTACAATGGTGGCATTAGTCTTTTCAGATAATAGCTACTCTGACATTTTAATTAAAATCACTGATAAGGATATTTCTCCCGTTAGGAATCGAACATTTTTGCTTCCCTTCAGCATTCATTTCCAAATACAGCGTGATGATTTGACATGACGTTCCTTTGATAGACTATTCAATTTCCAGGAGTTTTTTCTTTTGCTGGATGACATACTTTGCCAATGGTTTTGTACTGTGTCTAATCATGATTCCAGATATATGCAAAGAATCAGCTCTTAATAAAAGTTGAAAATGTCTTCAAATAGTTATACAGGTGATTTCAAAAGCATACTTCCAACGAGAGTAGGTGACTGATCTTATAATCTTTCAAAAATACTAGTTTCAAAATATGAATAAATCTTGTTTTAACTACTAAATCTGTTAAAGCAGATAACTTCATTTAGGAGTCATTTATGCTCACTCATAATTCCCATTCTATATTTCCCTGTGTGTGGGGTGTGTGTGTGTGTGTAGATGTGGAAATCCATTCATGTGTAAATGCAGCTGCCTGCATGCTGTGGCACGTGTATGGAGGTCAGAGCACAAACTTGGATATCTGTCCTTACCTTGCACATTGTTTGACACAGGGTCTCTTCTTCACTCCTGCATATGTCAGACAAATTAGCCTATGAGCCTCCTTTAATTCTTCTGACTCCAACTCCATCTTCCATTAGGAATGAAAACAATAGTATTATAGGTTTGAACTACATGTCTGTCTTTACCTGGGTTCTGGGAATCAGAACTCAGCCATCACACTTGCTTTAGCCAACTAATCATCTCTGTAGGCTGCTGCATTGCTTAATAATATAAATCCTTAGTATCTGTGAGCTACATTGCATATAAAAACTTTCATTTACAAAACTAAAATATGTATTTCTTTATGTGTCTCATAAGTAAGTTCTATAGACCCCTTCTAAAAGAAAGATAATGTAATTGGAGAGGCTAGTTGATTGAGGTGTGACACATCTGACTTTTCCAAAGTCATCCAGATAGTATGAGATTCCATGTGGCTGAGGTGCTGAGGCTCCCTTTCAATAACTGTATTCTCCCGCAGTTTTCCAGTCCATAAACTCCAGGGGCCTGGACTCTTTCTCCCACACCTGGTAAAAGCTTTGGGGAAGGCTGTTGAATTGCATAATGTTCATTGCCTCTGAATTTAGAATAGAAAAGCTGTATGTAATTTTATTTATGAAGTGAGAATTACAGAAAGAAATGAGGAGGAGAGGAAGAAATGTATGTGTTGAAACTTCGAATGGTTTACTATTTGGTGTGTCTTTTAAGGAATTCTATTTCGTTAAAGCTGTTTTGTAGGGCTTGCTCAGATTGACTGGGAGCAGGTAAGAGTTGAGAAGCATTTTCTAGATAGAGGGGCAACGTTTCCTTAGACTATAAGTCAGATCTGTGTGACTGTTGGTGCCAACCATGACTGCAAGAAAGTAAGTGCTCATTAGTGTGCATTAAGCTGACATTAGCATGTTCCTCCTCCTCTGAGCAAACACGGAAATGCTAAGAGGATTCTCCTCAAGCTTCACCCTGCATCTGATTCTGTCCTCTAAAAGGTAAAAGTTAGTGCAATCAATTTGATCACATGAAAACTTACCATTTACAACCGGCGCTTCTCTTATCTCTGAGGTGGCATAGTTAAAGCAATATAACACACACTGTAGCTGACAAAAGCTACATTTTAGGAACTGTTTAAATTCCTTAAAATGAATTAAGGAACATTTTAAAAGGAACTGTAAGCTCTGCCAGCCAAAATGTTCCACAAAGCAGTCTGTATTCTGACAAAGACATCCCTCCCAACTATGTCCTAAGGTACAGCAGCATCATCCTGCGGTTCACCCATGACCTCCATGGAACATGGTGTGACTGAAGCTCCATTGAAATCTTAATATGATTAATGTCTCCAGGTGTCAAGTTCAAGTTGGCTTTTTTCCTTTCTTCTTATGGCAATTGATTTCAGCAATATATATGCATATATATATATATACTTATATATACATACACACACATTACCATTAAATTAGGAAATGAATTTTATGTTGCTGCTATTTCCCTTTATTACCTTGGTTATAGAACTAATCATATATTTAACTTGCCTGACAAACATGAAAAACTGAGAATTTTTTTCATTAATGATGTCTGCTTCATAGGCATTCTACTCTTATGAGACATGGAGCTTATGCTTCTAGACATTATTTTCAAGCTGTCATTCAGTCCTCAATCATAAGCACTGTGGATGTATAAAGGGTTCTGAAGGCTATCACTCTCGTTTCTATGCACCATTGTTTAACATCTAGGCTGCCATTATACAAAATGTGTAGCATTTCTTTAATTAGATAGAGTGTGGCCAGGCTGGACACCCAGCTAGGACATTTAAACTTTTTTATGACATATATAATAATTATCTTTCCTCATAAAAGAAGACTACGCATGCAAATAGCTCTAACTTTGCTTCATAACAAATGAAAACTTAAATTATTATTATCTCAAAACCGTGAAACCCAACAAATGATATACATGCTTATAGAAGAAGCGTGTAGAGCCTAGATTTAAATGGATATAAAAAGAAAACAATACAGTGGATTTATAATGTGATAAATACAACCAATGCTTTTAACTTTGATTTTCTAAAAAATAGCTAATTTTTAGATGTCATATGTGTGTGTGCATGTGTTTGTGTGTGTCCAATAGAACATAATCTACATTTTCTCAGTACAAGATGAGATGTACCACTAAATTTTAAGATAACAAAGTAATAAAAGTAAGCTATTCTGAAATATTGTGGAGGTCCTTTATTTTCACTAAATTAAAATTAGATTAGCATCTTGAGTATCTTAAGAATTAATTTATGGTTCACACAATTTGTTCAAATAATGCCAGAAAAGTGACAAGGAGATCTTCAATTCAACAATATAAAAGGGAAAAGAAGAAATCTTTCTCCAATAAGATATAAAATTGAATGGTCTGTGGAAGTGGATTTTATCTAGAAAATTCTGTGGCCTAGGCTATATTTGAAATTATTTACCAGAAAATTCTAATTGAAGTAATAAAAAATAAATTCCACTATTGTACCTATGAATATGTATATGAATGCCAGGGAAAGGTGAGTCATTGTCTTTAAAGCTATGTTCCTATTAGGCCTGCTATGCTCCAGGGGAAAGCCCCAAACCACTGAGTATATCACTAGTATGAGCTGTAATTAATTGATCATTAAGGAAAAAAAGAGACTGGTATGAGAGGTGAAGCAGAAAGAATCGTGAGTATGATCAAAATACACTATATGAAATTATTAAGCAATTAATAAATTATTGTAAAAATATTGTTCACTACTGCTAATACTGTTTTGTACCATTTAATAAATTTACTGAACTTATTCCTTGAAAATATTATTTTGGGGTATCTTGCATTGGCACAGTTTTAAAAATTAGAATATAAATTGTTAATTTCAAGTGATCTTTCACTAGTATTTCTTTTTTAATGAGGGAGAATTAATGAACCATTTAAGCACAGGACTGGACAACATGATTTTGAACAGGCAGAATGAACATTGCATTCTTTTTTTTTAGAGCAATAGGTTTTCGATACAGCCCTTCACAATGAACTGACATTTGGCAGTGAACAGCCTTTTAAAGTTCAAGAACTGCATTAAAGAGAAAATTATAAAGGGCATCATTAGAATTTAGGTAGAAAACTGTTACTGAGCATTTCAATTACAGAGCTACATGAGTGGCAAGAAGAAATGATAGACACCAATTAGGACTATTGCCTGTGTCTTGGATGTATTCAGTAGGCCTGAGAAATGACTGTCCAGAGGAGCTCCAAAAATTCTGTAAGATCCAAATAGCTCGCTCATCAGGTTACCAGAGCGTTTTCCCGGTGACCAGGTCAAAGGCCTTTTGTTAGTACAAAAATTACAGGCTCAAAGCATTCCCATTATTAGCCTGCCTGTAGCTCTACTTAGCATTTCTTTCTCTGTTCTCTCAACTGGAGACAAACTTCATGTATTTAAATTTTATACAGCCATAAGAGACCAAGAAAGTAAGAAGCAAGATCTTTCCATAAAATATGATCTTTCTAATTAGTCTGCTGAGACTTCTGGGTATGTATAAAGTTGTGGATGTAGCGCTTCTTGTGTTTTATTACCCATACTTTAATGTTTACTGTGTATGTACAAAAGTGTTAAAGATCAGAAGAATGAATTGCAAAGTTGCTAATAGTTATTGATTTCTGTAATTAAAATTACCCTGTATGTATTTTTATTTCTAGGAATATTTGCATAAAATATTTTGTGTGTCTTCCTTTATTAATTTCATTTCAATTTGTTTTTATTCTACTATCCTCAAATAATACACACTCCCAGTTTCATGAATTTGGTGATGTGAATGTAGTTACATATCACCTTCATCTGTTACTGAGGATAGTTTAAACAATCTGGAATAAATACAGTCTAGAATGCAAAGAAGTGCCATAGAGGCCAAGATTGTTTGGCTCACTAATAGAGATATAGTCTTGTAGATTTAAATAGCAGTTTTCTGTCACATCTACTCATGAGAACTGATAAATTTATAATGGTTGACAGACAAGAGTTGATTTATGAGTTTGTGGGACTGAAAGAAAAACCAATGAAAATGTCCTTATTAAAAATCTACAATTTTTCACTCAGACCAGGTTGCCCTAATGAATGTGAGAATAGGTTTGATTTCATTCAGAATTAATTTATTTTGAAATTAAAATGAGTCTCACTTCCTGCCTCCAGGAGGTCGGCTGACATTTCTAGGGCTGCTTTGGCGAGATTGTCTGATAAATAGGACACATGTAAATCTGTCTTTGTGTGTATGTGTTATAGTCTCAGAGCACAATTGATAAAGTGTGAAGCTTTGTACAACACAAAACACAATTAATTCATGGACAAAGCCCATAAAACTTAGAAAGAGACCTTGTGCTAAGATCCAGAATTGGTTTAGAATCCCAGCAAATAGCAATACTATTTGGATTAAGGAACCTTGCCACCGATATTGGATACTTACATTGTTGAAGACAATTATTTCATGTAGAACTGCTCCCTATCTCAGAACCAGCCAGTTCTCCATATTTTCTATAATCAATTCTTTTCTACAATGAAGTAGAATTAAGTCTACATGTATCAATGTCGCTATAGTAATATTTTCACAATCACAACCCCACAGACAGAATTTAATCTCAAGGAAGAAGTAAAATGTAGCATGAGATAAGTGCTTTCTATAGCCTGTTTTCTTTTGGAAGATTAAGTTTACACAATAATTTGGGGCTAAATATCTACTAAAATGAAGTTCTCAACTGTATCACACAGGAACCTTCAGCAACCTCAAATGTAGTACTTAGCATAAAGTGGTTGAAGTCTGTTCTCACACAATATATGATAGCCAGTCTTCTATGCTGCTTTCTCATTTTTCCCAATATAATGCCTATGAGACTTTTATAAGGTCCTCCACTTTAAATTTAGTAATATACAAGTTAAAAATACTCCACATTGGTGGTTCTTTTGATATAAAACATTATATGTCCAACTAATAGGAAAACAGAACTTTTACTGCCATGCAGAACTACAAGCCCTTATATTTTGGTTGCCAGTAGTTAAATGTTTATAAAGGCATGGAATGTCTAAAAGACAACTAGAAACAGAAACTTCCTATGTTAATTCCTGTTTCCAGCACTATTTCTTTGAAAAAGAGACAGAGATTAACATATATGCTCCAATGAATGCACAGAAGTCTGGGGGCATCATGGTTTCATTTTAATAAGACAACTCTAGTTGAGTTGTCTTAACTTGTGCACAGTGACTGTGCCTTAATCTACTGCAATTTCAGTCAGCACTTGCTTATATTAATAACATAGAAGCTTCTATTAACTATAAACTGTTTGGTCTATTAGTGTATGTTTATTATTAACTAGCTCTTACAATTTAAATTAACCTATAATTATTATCTATGATGACCCACCTGACTTGGTACCTTTTATCGGTGAGGTATTCTCATCTTGCTTCCTCCGTGTCTGGTTTGTGACTGGTTGACTCTTCCATTCCTCTTCCCCAAATTCTCTTAGTCTTGTTGTCCTGCTTATAAATTGTGCCTGGCTACTGGCCAAAGAGAGTTTTATTAAACCAATACAAATGGTAAATCTGTACACTGCACAAGAGCATTATCCCCAGCAATTCCCCTTCTTTTTATTTTCTTTTTTCATTTATTATTATTATTATTATTAAAATTTTCACCTCCTCCCCTCCTCCTTTTTCCCTCCCCTTCTCCCCACCCCCACCCCCAAGCTCTCAATTTATGCCTAGAATGCTTTAAAATACAAACTCCTTCTTACCTCATGCTTTCTTACAGTCTGGCAGCTGATCCAGCTTAGCTGCTATCTTTTCAGGGCCACCCCATACTATCTCCATGGCTTCTTTGAGACTATAGTTCCCATTTGGACTTAAAGTACTCTTTCAACCTTGGTAACTGTGGGCAGAGTTCTTTTAATTCTTATCTTGTTTTGTCTTATTTCTTTCCTTTTTATGTCCAAACATATTTTTTTTATATATTGCTGGATGCTATTCAAGGACCATTTCCCTCAGACTAGAAATCACCCCTATCCCATGCCAAGTGCTCCCTTTTAACACCAAACCAACAAAACAACACTGAATTCTCAGCCTTCAAACTCGACTTCATTTTTCTCTGATTTCTTGACTCAGAAAGAGCCAATGACACTGCACCAGGCCCAGCTTGGCAAAATCTCTAACTTTCGATTTGATTGTATCTCTCAAATGAGTATATTGTTATTGACAATGACAAATCTTCAGGACAGACTTGCATATTTGCTAAAAGGTGATTGAGCTTATATTTGAGACATATTTGAGTTATTTCCATTCTCAAATACCCCCTCTGTTTTCACTGGCTTCCAAATGCTTCTTTTCCCACCTGAAACCATGACAACCATGAGCAATTAGAGAAACAGCTGTGATAACTTTGCCTCCTGTAGCATGAAAGAAATGTGTTGAGTTTTATAAAATTTAAATATATGCTACGGAATATAAGAAACCCTCAATATTCTTTTCTTTCTTACTGATTTTCCAATATTTGGACCAAAATTTCTCTCTCAAGATGCCTTCTCTTCATTATATATTGTTCAGTTGATAACCCTCTTAGGACTGCTCTCTTTTGATGGGAAATGGAGGAGGAGTGGATTAGGTGCTGGGGGAGGGCAGGTAGTGGGAAGGACTGGGACGTGTAGAGGGAGGGGAACCTGAGTTCAGGTTGTAATGTGTGAGAGAAGAATAGGAGAAAATAAATAAATTACTAAATGTCCTATTCCTAAATACTTGCATGTTTTGTTTGTGAGTGCACTGTATATCAGTTTTCAAAGTAAATAACGTACAGATTTCTAGGCCACACACTCTGGTTTCCGAAACAGTCACCTTCAGATGTAAACTGGGAGTGTTTATGTCTGTTTAAATGTCTAGTATGGTCGCCTAAGAAAAAAAAACTTTGGCAACAACTATATTATCGCTTTTGCATTAATTATCTTTAAATGTGTATCAAGATTTCTGCATATTGTATTTTAGCTGCAATAGATTTCCAGATATCCAGGCTCATTGATATCTAGGTTGCATTTTCCTTTGCCTAGAAGTGGACTTAGATACAGTTAGTGCTATTAGTGCTAACCAAAGTTGAATTGTTTGCAAAGCTCAAATTTTTAGCAGTTTCTCATAGTCAATACAAGCCTGCAATGGCAAGCAAGACTTGCTGTCCACATATTTTGAACTTAATGTCTTTTCCAACCCACTTATGACTTTTTTCTTAATTAATAAATTAATTAACTTCAATAAAATTTATTTTATAAACACATTACTTATATTTAAAATTTCTTCTAAGTGTAATATGCACAAGTAATCAGGTTTAACTCATTATGAAATGAAAACCAATGATGATGCAAATATTAGAACCTGCAAAATCATATAAACCAGTACCCAGTCAGTTTTATACATCTACAGTTCTTTTAAAAATATTTTATTGACTTTTTAAAATGTTATATAATTTATTTTTATCATATTCACCCTAACTCCCCAACCACTCCCTTCAACTCTCTGCAGATCCAGACTCTTCTTCTTACCCCAATAACTTTATGTTATAAAAAAAACATTTTTTATTAATAATGAAATTCATTTTGTGTTGTATTGTTCATATGCCTTTGGGTACGGGAGTCAGCCACTAAATTATGGTTGACCTACAAGGAGCCATGGCCTTAAAGAAAACAAACTGTCCCACTTCTCGAAGCCATCAACTATCCACAACTTCTTATTTGGAGGTGGAGGTCATGAATCTCTTCCAACTCCATTCTACACTGTTTATTGTCATGAACTTTGCAGGCAACCGCAGCTGCAAAGAATCCATAAATTAAGTAGTCCTGTTTTGTAGTGGCATTTCCAGTTCTTATGGACGGGAAATTCCATATTCTCTATCACATTGCAAACATGGATGAGATGGGATGACTCTGATTCCAATCACTAAAATTGCATATCAAAAGGACATACTAAGCATGTATAAGCCATCGTCATTATGCCTCATTATGACTGCTCAAGTACTACTCTATTTTCTGAAAGATAAAGAAAATATGCAAAATCCTTGATTATCTTGCTAGAGTTAAATGTATTTGGCGCTAGATCCCTCCTATGTACTTTATCCACTATACTCTTATTTTCATCCTACGTCTGAAACATTCTGCGCTGTGCCGGGTCACCAGAATCTGAGCAGAGAAACTGATAAGGGAAATAAAACCAAGAGAATAATGGCCCTCAATTTAGAATAGCTATAAAAATGGGGAAAGAGTCCATTTAGAATATAACCAAATAGCCAGATAGATATGGTGTCAGTTTTTATGGATCTAAAGAATGAGATGCTTAGGATACAGCAAAGGTTAAGTGGTGAGTAATTAAGGGAAGTGTTTTTAATAAACTTTAAAGTCTCTTCTAATTACTGAATGTGGAATGAGTCTGAGTTCATGATAAAGTTTTTAACTCTTTACTCTTTTCATGCTCTAGATAGCTTTCTTATCTTTACTGAATTAAATGTAAAGAAGCAGAATGTTCTTGTACCAAATTTGTTTTCACAAAACATGTGTCTTTGGAACTTAAGCTATTATATCACTGTTCAATAGCTATTTCATTTTTTTCTTTTAAATAAAATCCTAATCCTGATTTAGTGAATGTCATCGTTCTGAGGAACTTTTAGTTAAATCGGGGTTTCTTTCCGATTTTGTAGTTTTATTTTGGAAGCAAGTCCATATAGATTTTGTATAATTTGAAAAGAACCATTAAGGTTCAAATTATGATTTTCTTCATTTTCTCCATCACATCGCAAATGTGGATGAGATAGGATAACTCTGATTCCAATCACAGACAACTGACAGTTGAAACCCCAGAACTTGTTTTTAACTGTACTTCACCTGGCCTGTGGTCTCTCTTTCCAAGATCTCTGGCTTTTATGGACAATCTTGCCCTTTGTGATTTACCCTCTCTTGCTCTGTTCTTTGAATCATCTTGAAATTTCATGAAATCAAGTATTTTTAATTCTCTGTTCTTTTCTATAATCGAGTTTCTAATAAACTGTGAACACCCTATGAGTTGACCTTACCCTGATATGAGTTTCTGAAAGAAAGCCTCAACCTACTCAATCTCAAAATTTGACCTTGGTGTTCCATTGATTGAATTTCTTTTCTTACACTTTATTAAACTGATGTGTTTGTCTCTGATATTTTCAGTTTAGGTTTAATAGAGGTGTCAATCCATATCTCCTCTCTCTCTCTCTCTCTCTCTCTCTCTCTCTTTCTCCCTCTCCCTCTCCCTGTGAAAGCATAAAAAAAAACTTGGATAGTTCTAAATTGATTTTGGATGAAATCCAAAATTGACCAACTTTTTTAGTCACAAAAGTAACTAAACATTAAACCCAGGATAAGTATGATGGCTGCTGGTTTCCTCTTACATAATTTCTAGACCAATTAAGTATGTTGGGATTATTTTTCCATATTTTCCCTCCCACTGTTGCAACCAGACATCTACTTTCTAGGTTTTGGACTGTAACCAGAGAAATAGTATACAGTAAGATGATGAACAACATCGGGAAATAAAAGAATAAAAATCGAAATTTATGAAATTTTGTGTCAAATAACATTTCTAGGTAAAGGGATTGTCATTAAGTAAAGAAACTGGAGATGACTTTAAAATCTCATCAACCTAACACCTATTCCAATAGGTAAGAAACATTTTCTATATTCAGTCCGAAGTTTTCCTGATGTGTTGGCTAATTGATTTTTTTTTTCTGTGTGATTTCCTACATACCAAAAATTAGTAAGTGATTCTAAAAGCTTTTAGAAAATTTAAAGTTCAATAAAACAAGATGTCAAACTACATCTAACTACATTGTACTCGTAATCCTTTGCAAACCACACTCAGCAAAGTGTGTATTTGTCTAAGATTAAATTAATTCCTATTTACACATGTCACATAATTCTGTCTCTTTCACCCCAAGGGACAACTCAGAGAATTTTGAAACATGAAGGAGCATGATAATTAAAGGCAGAATAAATCTACAGATGTAATAAATGAAAATAGTGAAATTTGGGAAAGAACTAAAATACAACTTTCCAAACACTTTTCAGGTAATCATGCTATGTCTGTTTAGAAGCTTGATTTCAGATGTAAATGGTTAATCTATTTATTATATTTTCCCTCATGAGTTCTTTATTCTATTTTTAATGTGTTAAGCTTATTATGGTTTACACTCTCATTTTATGATAATAAATCATCAGTATATCATAAATAATAAAATTAATACCTTTAGTAAAAACTGCATTAGTCCACATATAAAATAGTAATGAATTGATTGGAGGGGAAATCAGTAAAAGACAGTTAAAGTTTTTAAAAGGCTAGATAGAAGCAGAAGAAAACAAAACAAAAAGAAAGCAAAACAAAAAACCCAGGATAGCCAAAACAATCCTATACAATAAAAGTACTTCCGGAGGCATTCCCATCCCTGACTTCAAACTCTATTACAGAGATACAGTAATGAAAACTGCTTGGTATTGGCAAAAAAAAAAAAAAAAAACAAAAAAAAAAAAACAGAGATGTTGATCAATGGAAGAGAACCGAAGACCCAGATATTAATCCACAAACCTATGAACACCTGGTTTTCGACAAAGGAGCTAAAATTATACAATGGAAGAAAGAAAGCATCGTTAACAAATGGTGCTGGCATAACTGGATGTCATCCTGTAGAAGAATGAAAATAGATCCATATCTATCACCATTACAAAACTAAAGTCCAAATGGATTAAAGACCTCAATATTAGTCTGACGACATTGAACCTGATAGAAGAGAGAGTGGGAAGGAGTCTACAAGACATGGGCACAGGAGACCACTTTCTAGGTAGAACCCCAGTAGCACAGACAATAAGAGCAACAATGAATAAATGGGACCTCCTGAAACTGAGAAGCTTCTGTAAAGCAAAGGACACTGTCATTAAGACAAAAAGGCAACCTACTGATTGGGAGAAGATCTTCACCAACCCCTCATCAGACAAAGGTCTGGTCTCTAAAATATACAAAGAACTCAAGAAACTAGAAACTAAAACTCTAATTAACCCAATTAAAAAATACGGGATACTGAACTGAACAGAGAATTCTCAACAGAAGAACTTCGAATGGCCAAAAGACACTTAAGGTCATACTCAACCTCCTTAGCAATCAGGGAAATGCAAATCAAAACAACTTTGAGATACCATCTTACACCTGTCAGAAAAGTTAAAATCAAAAACACCAGTGATAGCCTATGTTGGAGAGGATGTGGAGAGAGGGGAATACTCACTCATCCATTGTTGGTGGGAATGCAAACTTGTGCAGCCACTTTGGAAATCAGTGTGACAGTTTCTCAGGAAACTGGGAGTCAAGCTCCCTCAGTACCCAGCAATTCCACTCTTGGGAATATACCCAAGAGATGCCCTATCATACTACAAAAGCATTTGTTCAACTATGTTCATAGCTGCACTATTTGTAATAGCCAGAACCTGAAAACAACCTAGGTGCCCCTCAATAGAAAAATGGTTAAAAAAAAGGTGTTGAATATATACACATTAGAGTTATACTCAGCTGTAAAAAAACAATGACATCTTGAATTTTGCATGCAAATGGATGGAAATAGAAAATGCTTTGCTGAGTGAGGTAAACCAGACCCAAAAAGAGGAATATTGTATGTACTCACTCATAAGTGAATTCTAGCCATAATTAAAGGACATTGAACCTATAAAAAAAGAAAGAAAATGGAGAATCTGAACAAAGTTCTGAATAAATGACACAATATTCTGATTTTGGGTATCTTCATAATCTATATGATTAATAAATATCCATAATTTAATGGATATTTAAAGATTTCCATTTATGAAAGGAGAAATTTCCCCATATATCGAAGAGAAAAGAATGATAAATCCCCAATTCAAAATCTGGTTTTCATGTATCCAGTGTCTGAGTTTTATGTGTTGTATTTTCTTTGTCTCATTTCTTACCCCCAAGGAAACAAAAATGATTTCAGAAAAATATTCTGTCAGTAATGTTTCTAATAATGACATAATTATAAAAACAAGTGTTTTTTACTATAATTAAATTTACTGTGAGGTGAAGTTAATAACAAATTGAGGAGATATTATGTTAGTATATACTTATCTAAGTAATAGCAATGCTAACATTTAAGTGTATTGTTTGAAACAAAAGAAACCCGAACTCTATTGTTTTATAGGATAAAAGAAATTGTTTTTCAGTTGCCATTGAAAATGCCACAAAATAAAATGGATGTTCCCTTGTTGTTGTTTTGGAAGTGAATGACAGAATCAGCTTGTAAAGCTTTTTAAAACACTTATTAACCTTTAGCATCTTGTGTCATGGGATATTTAAAACAAACATGTAGGTCTAGAAAATATAAGAAGCTTAGTCATACACTCTGTTCATCATATTTTTTTATCATTTGGTATCTAACCTTATGGTAGTTCTAGATCTACAATCTACATCTTTGTATAATGTGTTAACATCCCAAAACATTGACTTACCTACAGCTCTCATTCAGCTCTAAGGAAGCAATTGGCATTTCACTTTTTGGTCAGATAAACTATTAGGGACAGATTTATTGCTTCTGGTTATTTATCCCATTCAATCCTAGGTACAAAAATAATGATATATTATATTATAATATCAAAAATTAATCTTGAAAATATTCATCCCTAATTGGGATTCCTCCATCAAGTCCCTCCCCTCAGAACTTAGAGAATTCCATGGAAGAGGAGGCAGAAAGTGTAAAAGCCAGATGGGAGAGAATACACCAGCAAAGTTCTCTAAATGAACAGAACCAGAGTATGAGTGAACTCACAGAGGCTGACGCAGCAAGCACAGGACCTGCACGAGTGCTATCCAGCTGTGAACTTTGCAAGAGAGGGTAATGGCAGGTATGGTAAGTCATGCACACTGGTGCAATAATCACTTTCTGATTGGATTTATGTCTCACTTCAAAGAAATATAGCACAAAACCTATGGCTAGATAGTTCCTAGGCACTATATGGAATCAGCTACTGTTACTTTGCTACAAAAACTCACAGAGATGGTATTAAACTAAGTTCTAATGGCTTATCAATACCATAAAGTATCTCTCCATAGAGCCCTCCATAGAGAAGTCTCTACTTGCAGACACTCACTATCAAGACAGAAACCCACAACTGCCAGTGTGAGAAAATTAAAGGAATGCAGATGGTTCTACATTAAGAGTGGATAAGAACACAAGTACCCAATTAATTTTTTTCAAGGACTTGGGAATCATTACAAAAGAGGCATGGGAAAGAGTATAAGAACCAGAGACAGGAGATAACATGAAAATAATATTTTTGGACAATATCAGGGCACCTGTGTATATAAACTCATAGAAGCTGTCACGACACGGACAAGACCTGTCAAGGCCAAACCAGATCGTCTCCCATCACGGAAAGTTTAGCTGGGCATGAAGCTCCAACCCTCATAGAGAAGTTATTTGTAATTGTTAGCTGCTGGGAGAAAAAGAGACAAGTTTTTTTCTTAGAGTTTAGTCCCTGATAAGCAGACCACATCCTAATATCAGGCTACACATCCAAAAATATTCAGGCAGTACAATTTGGCCAGATGGAGTAAACAAAGAACATAAATTTATATGGTTATGTAAAGTGGGTAGATATCATAAGTGTTGGGGGAGGTGTTGAATATGATCAAAATTTTCAAAGAACTAAATAAAATATTGTTTATATATCAAAATAGATAACCAATAATTTAAAAAACAAATTTTAAGCAAAGTGCA
Organism: Myodes glareolus; assembly: GCF_982192425.1. Taxonomy (NCBI): domain Eukaryota; kingdom Metazoa; phylum Chordata; class Mammalia; order Rodentia; family Cricetidae; genus Myodes; species Myodes glareolus. Next base: position 40,956,518 of record NC_142026.1, on the reverse strand, counting down.
AAAGACTTGCATAAGTTTTTAAAACACAAGATAAGGAAACCAAAGAGAAAAAAATATTTCATGCAGAGAGAACCAAAATGGATCAGGGGTAGCTTTATATCAGACAAAAATTTCTGGCTAAAATCCATGAGATAATGAAGATCATTATGTAATGATGAAATTGTCTACAGGGGTTGCTAAAATGTCTTATATACATGCATGCATGTATATGTTATATATACCATATTGTAGCACCTAAGTGTATAAAAGAAATCATGCCATGATTGAAGTGATAAATACATTCAATAATAGGTTATCAGAGAAAGGTATTAATCAACAGAATGTCAGAAATATTTGAAAACTACTTACCTTAGAATTTTTGGATTTCTCAGACACAGAAGGAATTCATTGTTACTCAATGATAGAAAGGAATCAAGAGCCATAACAGATAAATTTTAGAAATGGATAAAGACTTTAATGTGTATTTCTGTAACACACTATATAGCATGATTAGCAGTCATAGCAGACAGAAATGAAAAACTGTCATCACTCCAACTCAAGGTAAAGAAAATCAAAATCCCAATAAAATATAGCCTCACACCTGTAATAATAACTATTATCAAATAGACAAAAGATAAATGTCAGCAGGAATGTGAAGAAAAGTGAATCCTCCTGCATACCTGATAGGACTGTAAAGCAGCACAGCTGTTGGGAAAGTTACTACCACAGCTTCTCTCTTTTACCTTTCAAATTTGTTTATTAATCACATGCATTACTTTTTTCTCTAACATCATGGCTTTATTTGGGAAGGTACTCACTAGAACTCTCTGTAACTTCAATTTTCCTACCAACATGTTCAATCATTCTTTTATATTATGCAACATGTTAAATCCAGTTAAAATAAATGTTTGATATTTATGTCTCTTAATTCCGAGAGCAGTGTAAGTTCTAGGTTGGTTTTGACTATAGCTTATTTTTCTTCTTCTTTGTAAGTCATGTTTTTATTGTGAGTGTGTGTTGTTTGCATACTTTATAATTATACTTGCATATAAAGCATTGCGGATTTCATGTAGTAGCATTATAAGAACTTTTCTTCTTTTGTGTGTGTTTAAATCTATTTGTTCCCAGGAAGACTCTTATCAAGAGGGCAAAAATCAGACACATTCTTCACCAAAGTATCACAAGAATCAAAGAATCACTCGGCAACATACTGAAATTCTGCTCTTCTAAAAGCTCTTGAGACAGGCCCCCACAGTTCAAATCACCTTCAGCACTACTGTTTCTTAAGTTCCTACTTCGGATGACCCATGAAGTTCCACTTAAAGCCTTCAAATGTTTTCTTAATCTATGTTCGCGAAGTCCACATTCCTGCAACCAAAAACATAGTAACGCCTATCACAGCAATTCTGAAGTTCCTGGTACCAACTTCTGTCTTAGGATTTCAATTGATGTGAAGAGATACCATTACCTTGTCAATTCTTATAAAGGAAAACATGCAGCAATTTACAGTTTCAGAGGTTTAAGACCATTATCATCACGGGAGGTGGAATGCAGGCGGACATGGTGCTGGAAAAGGAGTTGAGAGTATCTTGATCCACAGGCAACAGATGGAACTGTGTATCATGCGGGGCATCATGCGGGGCAAAGCCTGAGCGAATGAGACATAAAAACTGACCCCAAAAATGAAATAGTGACAGACTTTCTCCAACAAGGCCACGCCTACTCCAACAAAACCATACCTCTTAATAGTGCCTTTCCCTATGGGCATTCTCTTTCAATACACCAGTGTCTGTGTGTGTGTGTGTGTGTGTGTGTGTGTGTGTGTGTGTGTGTGTGTGTGTGTCTGTGTATGTCTGTGTTTGTGAGATCTTTGTTCAAGAATACAGTTAACCTAATAGGTAAGCAGTTACATTCTTTTGGAATTTGCTATTAAAATTGGTTAGTCAACCAAAACATTATTTACTGTTGTGATACTATTGAGATAATTTCTACACTTAAGGCAACTTCCTTTTCAGTATTCTGTCTTTTTATTGTTTTTAACTGAGTTATACATTTGACATATATTCTACCTGAAAACAGAGCCTATTCCTTAACTTATATGAACTTCAGTTGTTTCTTCTAAAGCTTCTAAACTATTCTTTCCTAACTATCAGGCAGTTTCTTGAATGTTTTGTTAGAGGATGATGCTTTCTAAGTCTCCTAGACCTAGTTCTGAACACCTCTTCACCCTGGTGTTCTGTCCTATTGTAATATCTTCAAAATCCCAGCTCCATGTATCCTTTATGCTGGCTCTGCTAATTCCTCTCTTCAACGTTCTTTCTACATTGTGACCAAGAAACTCCTTTGAAGGAATCAATCTCTGGCCACCATTTATTTAAACAGCTTGTATTCTTTTTGTGTTTTTTGGTGTACTGCCATTCATTGATTTCAAAGTCATTGTATCATGATTTATTTTGTATGTATTACCTATTTAGAATGAAGAAAAAACACTTCTTCATTATGTTATCTGGGTCACATGAGGGAGTTCAAGATACTATTCTTACATTATTTTACTTAAAAGCTAAAGTAAATTAAATGAGATGTAGGTAATTATCAGAATGAATATAAATTATAATAGAATGAAACAAATTCCACAAAAGAAACAGAAATAGTGGTAATAGAAGGGAGAATAAAAACAGGTAAGAAAAACGTGAGAATTCAGGAGAGAATAGAAAGACTATAGGGATAAACAGTTATGCAAATTGTCAGCTATACATTAAAGTTGGATGATTAAATATCTTAGAGGCCCCTGGTCAAAATATGTCTGGTAATTAAATATAGGTAAATGTTTGCTTGTAGGTGACAATATGCAGGATCTTATTTTTTAAGGCTCCCAGGAATTTTATTCATAATGTGGCAAAGTGAAATAATTTGAGGCCTAAATGGGTAAGAAGCTTACTACTAAGTAATCTCTCTTTAGACTTTCAGAGCCTGAAACAATTGGTGACTTCCTCTCTCCCTCACTTCCTTCCTTCGTATTCATGCGTAAGTATGTGTGTCTGTATGAGTTTATGAGCACCAGGTGCCCATGGATGCCTAAAGCCATCATAAGAGGGTGTTACATCTCCTGGAACTGAAGTTACAGATTACATGGGGCCACCCAATATGAATACTTATGACAAATCTTAGATTCTCTTCAAGAGGAATAGGCTCTTGACCACTGAATCATTTCTCCAGTCCCTGGTGATTTTCTTCTGTAACTATTAGTTAAATTTATTCTTAAACAATTTGTCACATATATAAAGTACATACTGATCCCTCTCATTTTCATCTCTTCCATCTCCCTACCACCTCTGTCCACTTCAGTGACATCCTGAATTTAGCCAGGGTCATTTGTATGACTCTGAGTCTGGTACTCTCCACTGGACCTTGTGGGCTCAGCAGTGGACACACAACCAGAGACAATGATTTTCCTGTCTCAGAATCTATTAATGGCTGATCTGAGGTAATGCATATAGCCAAGTTAGCACCTGCCCATTTCTTGACTGACATGGCAAGTCTTGAATGGGTCCAGTGCAGGAAACTGTTGTTGTGAGTTAGAGATTACAATATTGTATGGGTCACATAGAATGGTATTGTGGAGCCCTTGACCCTACTTTCTTCTGTCTCTCCCATGCTTTCTATACCATCTCCTGAAATATTACCTGAGCCTTAGAGGGGGATAGGTCTATAGGTCTTGTTTAGGGTTGCGCCCTCAACTATCTCTTATTCTCAGCATCTTTGACAATCATCAGCCTCTGAATTCACTGCTGGTCATTGTAAGAATAATTTCTACCAACCCCTCATCAGACAAAGGTCTGATCTCCAAAATATACAAAGAACTCAAGAAACTAGACACTAAAACTCTAATTAACCCAATTAAAAAATGGGGTACTGAATTGAACAGAGAATTCACAACAGATGAACTTCGAATGGCCAAAAGACACTTAAGGTCAAGCTCAACCTCCTTAGCGATCAGGGAAATGCAAATCAAAACCACTTTGAGATACCATCTTACACCTGTCAGAAAAGCTAAACACAAAAACACCAATGATAGCCTATGCTGGAGAGGATGTGGAGTGAGGGGAACACTCATCCATTGTTGGTAGGAATGCAAACTTGTGCAGTCACTGTGGAAATCAGTGAGGCGTTTTCTCAGGAAACTGGGAGTCAATCTCCCTCAGGACCCAGTAATTCCACTCTTGGGAATATACCCAAGAGATGCCCTATCATACTACAAAAGTATTTGTTCAACTATGTTCATAGCTGCACTATTTGTAATAGCCAGAACTTGGAAACAACCTAGGTGCCCCTCATTAGAAGAATGGTTAAAGAAGGTGTGGAACATATACACATTAGAGTTTTACTCAGAGGTAAAAAACAATGACATCTTGAATTTTGCATGCAAATGGATAGAAATAGAAAACGCTTTACTGAGTGAGGTAACCCAGACCCAAAAATAGGAATATGGTATGTACTCACTCATAAGTGGATTCTAGCCATAGTTAAAGGTCATTGAGCCTATAATTCGTGATCCTAGAGAAGCTAAATAAGAAGGTGAACCTGAAAAATTCATATAGTTATCCTCCTGGATATTGGAAGTAGACAAGATTGCCAGGCAAACTTGGGTGCCAGGGGGTGGGGGATTGGAGGGGTGGGAGTAAGGGGAGAGGGCTAGAGAGAAGGGAAAGGGGGAGGATTGGGGATACCTTGGGGGAATGGGATGGGAGAGGAAGGAAGGAAGGATGGTTATGGGAGCAGGGAGGTATATATCTCAACTAAGGGAGCCATTTTAGTGTTTGCATGAGACTTGATTCTGGAGGGGTTCCCAGGCCCAAGGAGAGGTCCCCAGATTGTTTCCTGGGCAGCAGAGGAGAGGGTGCCCGAACTGGCTTTGGTCCATAACCATACTGATGAATATTTTGCGTATCACCATAGAACCTTCATCTGGCGATGGATGGAGATAGAGACAGAGACCCACATTAGAACACTGGACTTAACTCCCTAGGTCCAAATGAGAAGCAGATGTAGGGAGATCGTGAGCAAGGAAGGCAGGATCAGAGGAAACCCTCATCCGACGATGGATGGAGATATAGATGGAGACCCACATTGGAACACTGGACTGAGCCCCCAAGGACCAAATGAGGAGCAGAAGGAGGGAGAACATGAAAAAGGATGTCAGGACCGCGAGGAGTGCGTTCACCCACTGATACAAGGGGACTGATCGAATGAGAGCTCACCAAGGCCAGCTGGACTGGGACTGAACGAGCATGTGATCAAACCGGATTCTCTGAATGTGGCTGATATGGGGGCTGTCTGAGAAGCCTTTGATAATGGTACTGGGTCTTGTTTCGTCTGCATGGACTGGCTGTTTGGGATCCTAGTCTGTTTGGATGCTCACCTTCCTAGACCTGGAGGGAGTGGGGAGGAACTTGAACTTCCCTCAGGGCAGGAAACCCTGACTGCTCTTAGGACTGGAGAGGGAGAAGGAGAGGGAGTTGGGGGAATGGGAGGGTATTTGGAGGAGGGGAGAAAGTTGAGATTTTTATAAATAAATAAGTAAATAAATTTGAAAAAAAAGAATACTTTCTAAATGCCCTCTTCAGTCTACTCCTATACTTCATGTATGAGGGGCTTGTAAGTGGCTGCCATGTTTTAACCTTCGAAAAGTAACATGTTTATTTAAAGAAAACTAAATATGTATTATAGATATAGATATATATTGTCAGGATAAACTTCAAAACACTCCAGCTAGGAGGGTAAAGGAAACGTGTTGCAGATACTGTTTATGCTCTCCCTATAACTCCTTCCTCTCCTAATAAAGGTATTAGCATACTTGGGTTCCCCAAGATCAACCTTAGATGGTGAAAGCACTGTCTGTTCCAGGAAGCCAAATGCTCAATACATCTCATTCCTTTGTACCGATTCTCATCTCTTAAGCATTTGATCTGATTGATAAAGTTTCCTGCTGCTATGATAAAATACCAGACAGAAAGTAATATAGGGATGGAAGAGTTTATTTTGGCTTATGGTTCCAAAGAGATATTTTCTCAACTAAAGACTTTGTTGCAAAATTATCTATGAACCAGAAACAGAGAGCCTGGTTGAGTGGAGAATGGTGTATAGGACAAAGCAAAACATTTCACCAGTTATTTGTATCCTGGAGAAAATGGGTGGAATGTTGTAAATAAAGGTAAATAAGAAGCTTCATAGACTACAATCCCTCTAAACAAGTCTGAGAGAGAATGAATTGATACAGACACAAAAACTTTATAGTTTCAAAAAAAGTAAACTCATAATTTTGGCAAATACAATTTAATTTTTCTCAAAATAGAAGAAAAAGAAGAAGGAGAAGAAGAAGAAGAAGAAGAAGAAGAAGAAGAAGAAGAAGAAGAAGAAGAAGAAGAAGAAGAAGAAGGAAGAAGAAGAAGAAGAAGAAGAAGAAGAGGAGGAGGAGGAGGAGGAGGAGGAGGAGGAAGAAGAAGAAGAAGAAGAAGAAGAAGAAGAAGAAGAAGAAGAAGAAGAAGAAGAAGAAGAAGAAGAAGAAGAAGAAGAAGAAGAAGAAGAGGAAGAAGATAGTTTGTCCTAGAAATGGGAAAGAAAATAGAAACAAACTACTGGGAAAAGAATGACCAAATGTGAAAAAAAAGCTGGAGGAAATGCTGCTACTGTTCAAATCCTGTAAGTTCTGATGACTATAAAGAAAAACCAAAATTAAATGTTTTAAGTCATTATTTTTCTTTCAATATTCATCATATGAAAAAGAGAGCCAAAAAGAGAATATCTAAATGGAGTTAAAGTCAAGATTTTGCAAGGAGTCTATGATGGTAGAAAAATGATTGAAACTTCTCAGGGTGGGAGTCTCCAGAGTAGAATGGAAAGGGTGAATGAGAAGACAGGAAGCCTTACTCACGGGGATAGGCACGTGGTTATAAAGTATAATGGACATCAAAGAGGTTTTGAAGGCAACAGGAGCCTGTGAGAAATCCCAGGACTGAAGTATCAGACCTGATAATGGTTGTCACAACTGAGAACTGCCAGCAATGTTAAACTTCAGTGTCTGATATTAGGTGTGGACTCCCTATGAGTTAGGGAAGGATCACTGCATTCACCATGACAGCCAAAGAACTTCAAGGATCTGCAAGAAGGATGAATATTTAAGGCTTTATTGCCAAACACATGGAATCATATCAGAAAATCAGGGCTGAAAGTGGTGGAAAATATGACAAAACAGAATTCTTAGCATTTAAGGAGAAGCCTTGTGATCAAGCAGGGAAAAAAAACTTTTTAATATATGCACCCTTAGTGTTACCTCTATGTGGAAATGAAGGAATATCTTCTTCAAAGAAAATTGTAATTGAAACAAAATCCACAAGATTGTTCCACCTAATTTCACATGTTCTGTGTGTACTTAATTGTTTCAATTCCAAATTGTGTTTTCTGACTTTGTCCTTGAATACTTGGGAGTACGTTGTTTAATTAAGTCACACTGAGAACCCTAATAGGCTATCTCCAGGAACAGGAGGAAGAGCATTTAGATACATCAGTCAGGGAGAGCAGTGGGCATGGCAGCAGGGTATCTCCCTGCAGATAATAATCGCAAACTCCCTGTGTCTACAGCCAGAGAGCAGCAGTTCAAGTTCTGGGAACGTATGTTGCTTCCAGCTATACATAGATCACCAAAGATTACATCACAGAACCCTTTTTACACTATCCATCTTGCTTCTTTTGTCCTTCTCTTTCTCACTTGTAACAAGAGATCACCAGGTAAGTGGCTAATGGATCTGGTCGTAGAATAGGATGCAACTGGAATAATTTCCCGGGACTCTGACTTCATATTATGATTTTTGGTTTGTTTATTTTTATTTGGTTGTTTGTTTTTTTTTCTTTTGAAGATAAATACCAGAGTCTTGTGAATGCTAGGCAAATCCTCGACCAATGAATGAGATCATACCTCCTGTCTTAGTCAGGGTAACTATTGCTGTAATAGATCATCATGACCAAAATCATCTTGGAGAGGAAAGAGTGTATTTGTCTTAAACTTCCATATCACTGTCATCATTGAAGGAAGTCAGGAGAGGAACTCAAATAATGCAAGAATCTAGAAGCAGGAGCTGATGCAGAGGCCACAGAGGGTGATGCTTACTAGCTTACTCCTAAGAGCAAGTTTAGTCTGGATTTTTATAGAATCCAGGACAACTTGCCTAGAGGTGGTCACATCCACAATGGTCAAGGTCCTCCCAAATCAATCACTAATTAAGAAAGTATCTTCTGGGCTCACCCACAGTCGGGTCTTTTATATATATATATATATATATATATATATATATATATATATATATATATATATATATATACTTTTCCATTTATTTTGCTTCCACAAATAGCACATAGAGTCTAACATAGACTGTATTTTCTAAGCTATTGCTATAGTTAAAGATTATTTAAAAACCTCTCTGTTACTTTTGACTCTTTTTTCTTTTTATTTATTTTTATTTTTTATTAATTTATAAAAGTTTCCACTTCTGACCCTCCTCCCAATATCCTCCCATTCCCCTCACTCCCTCTCCTCCTCCCTCTCCAGCTCTAAGAGCAGTCAGGGTTTCCTGCCCTGTGGGAAGTTCAAGTTCCTCCCCCCTCCCTCCAGGTCTAGGAAGGTGAGTATCCAAACAGACTAGGATCCCAAAAATCCAGTATATGCAGAGGAAACAAGTCCCAGTGCCATTATCAAAGGCTTCTCAGACAGTCCCTGTGCCAGCCACATTCAGAGAACCCGATTTGATCACGTGCTCGTTCAGTCCCAGTCCAGCTGGCCTTGGTGAGCTCTCATTAGATCAGTCCACTTGTATCAGTGGGTGAATGCACTCCTCACAGTCCTGCCTTTCTTGTTCATGTTCTCCCTCCTTCTGCTTCTCATTTGGACCTAGGGAGTTAAGTCCAGTGTTCCAATGTGTGTATCTGTCTCTATCTCCATCCATGGCCAGATGAAGGTTCTATGGTGATATGCAAAATATTCATCAGTATGGTTATGGGCCAAGGCCAATTCAGGCACCCTCTCCTCTGCTGTCCAGGGAACAATCTGGGGGTCTCTCCTTGGACCTGGGAACCCCTCTACAACCAAGTCTCTTGTAAACCCTAAAATGGCTCCCTTAGTTGAGATATATACTTCCCTGCTCTCATATCCATCCTTCCTCCCTCCCCCCCATCCCAATCCCCCAAGCTTTCCCCAATCCTCCCCTACTTCCTTCTCTCTAACCTTCTTCCCTTCCATCCACTCCTGGCCCCGTGCACCCAATGTTGCCTGGCACTCTTGTCTACTTCTAATATCCAGGAGGAAAGCTACATGATTTTCTCACAGTCGGTTCTTTTGTGGGTCCTTTCTCAACTGAATCTCCCTTCTTCCAAATGACTCTAGCGTGCATCAGGTTGACATAACTAGCCTGTCCCGTCTTCAAAATCTTAATAATTTTAACTTTGCACTTTCCCAGTGAAAGGTTCTTGGTCTTTTCTTTCCTCTACCCACCACACCTGCTACGTTAATCTCCAAATGGGGCACCCAAAGGGCAAAATGTTGGGCTTGTTAACCCGTGGAGTCTTAGAATGAAGCAGAGTGAGGCCTGGTGATATTCGTGATATCCCATTTGGAAAATGCCATGCTTCTTTCCAAGGGCACATGCTAGTTAATCTCCATCTACACTCGATCTTTGTGTTATCAGTATCACCACTTTCAGGGGTAAGTATTAAATACACTTTAGGGTTGCAAGGCTGCCTAGCTTGTCACTGATTTTAGCTCCTCTACTCGGTACTGAGAATAATGTGTATGTACGCGTTAGTGAGCAGACATTGAAGTTTTTTATAGGCCAATGTATGGAGGGGCCACAGGTATTTCCAAACACAAGAAACTGTCAAGTCAGGGAGCAAACTTCAAGCTAATATTTTAGGTTGAGAGAAGCTCTGAAGGTTTATATTTTTGTTCTAGTGCCTGCTTTTTGCAGTCTGTTAAAGGAGTATGCATTGTCATTTGGGTTTGAGTCTCAGAAATAAGTAACCTTCTCAATATACAGAACCCTCTATATGTACATTTACCCTATTTTGCTGAGTGTTTATCATGCATCGCTTTTTCCATAGGCAAATGTCCTCTCTCTTCACATAAATATAATGCTATGTAGCTCTGTTCCTACCAGTAACATTGTGCTAACTCCTGGAAATCACCACGACTTTAGAACACAAATCAAGTAACATTAATACCCCAAATTATAGGTTGTTTTAAAAGTTTAAAGAATTAGTTTAAAGAAAGTCATTACTTATGAAAATCTAAAGTGTTCCTTGCTTTAATCTAAGTTTTATTTCATCACTTCAGCTCAGCAACAGCAACAACAACAAGAACAACTTTAGATGACTGAATTCTTTACCTCTGTATCATCTACTGGTGTTTAGCAAAAATTCCATGAGTTTTGATGCCATTTCTGGTAATGTACTTTGATACATGATCTAACTTAATCATAATATTCACATAGAGTAGGATATGGTTGTTCCTGTTTTATACTAGAAAAACACTTTAAAATATATATTGCCATCAACTATGTAATGGGTAGAACTGGAGATTATGATAATATTTCTATGAGGCAAAATAACACTATACTGTTGGCTAGGCATATGCCCCAGAATATTCTTGGTTTGGGAATGGTAATGGGATTTAAAAATTCCTTTAGTTTGACCATAATTTAAGAAGTAAAACTTATGTTCATCCTTAAAATAATGCTTTAACTACTTTAAATAAGAAACTGCTTTGAACTATATATATTCTACCTTAATTTGGTATCTCTGTCTCTCTCTTTCTCTGTCTCTCTCTCTCTCTGTCTCTCTCTCTCTCTCTCTCTCTCTCTCTCTATATATATATATATATATATATATATATATATATATATATATGTTACTGAACACTAAACTATGATTGAAAGAGATTTTTGTTCAAAGTATACTTAAGAAACTACCTTTTGCAAAATATTTTGTTTCATATGATATTCTTTATTGTCATACATGTTGGACAACTTTACCAAATAAACATATTTTAAATAGTGAATAGTGAAAGTGAAGATACCTTCTTGTCTTAATATTCTAATACTGGAGACAGAGATGCAACCAGATGCCTAACAATATAGACAAAAGAACTGTGGCGTAAATGCACAATGGAGTATTACTCAGCCTAAGAAAATAAACGAAATCATGACGTTTAGCAAAATGTGTGGAGTTGGAGGATGTTACGTTAAATGTAATAAACTATACACAGGAGGTCAGGTCTCTCGTTTTTCTTCTCATTCATGCAAATTAAAATACAGAAAAGGAAATAAATGAGCCTGAAAGTATTTTGTCATTAATGCTGTTGGAGATTTTGAAGGAAGGTGGGGGTAAACAGAGTTTTGAATTAATGAATTTATGGTACATTAACATATTTTGATCTCTACTGATCCCCATTAATATATAAATTAGTATGTATTAATAAAACATTTAGAGGATTTTTTTCTAACTTATTTGTTTGTTGTACTTCAATAAAAGCCATTTCATCCAAATCAAAACAATGTAACTGGTCATCTTAATCTCAAGAGATCAAAACTGTCTACTAACTTAACGAATAAAGCAGTTTTTTTATGTTGTTTTGGGTTTGGAAGATTCTCATTATATTCCCTGTATTTTCTTTAAGGGCCTTCAATATTTCAGGAAAATTATATGAATGACCCAAATAATTTATCAAAAATATAATCAAACAATGAAAAAGATAAACTCCCATGAAAGCAATGCAGGGTTAGAAAATATACTTTTGATACATCTTCTTAGAATTTTACCGATTTTTCAGGATAGTGAGACTGTTTCAAGTCATTCAAAATGAGAAAAGTCAAACCATGTGAGGAAATTGCTGAAGCAGAGACACCATTTAGATCAAGGAGATATAGTTTATGAGGCCAAGGATAAAATATGTTGTTATTATAGCTCTTAGTTGCTTTAAGATCTATTACCTTTATGGGTTGGGAAATCCTGGAGGATGGTAGCACGAGTCCCAGATGCAGACATTCAACCAGACTGCTGCTATCATCTCTGATCCTCTCGCTAGGGGTGTCCTTTCTTCTTTGTTTCATTACAGACCTAATTGTATTCCTTTGTCTATGAATAATGAAAACAGACATAACCACCAGAAATATATGGGGACTGCAGTAAACAGATACTTCTCTTTCATGACTGCCTGTTTTATTAACAAATTGTTTCCATTAAAGAGATTACGAGGCTGCAGAAGGGAATACAGAATGAAATAGTCCAGTACTAAATTTCACTTGTAATGAACTGAAGTGGTTTGCCTGCAGAGAGGTTAGCCCCTTTGTGTTTCTCTGCTGCACAGAGTCCATTGTGTCCCTTAAACTATCAGCATGTTCCCTCCAACAGGACTCTGTGCAAGATCTTTATTGAAGGAAAAGATGCTTCCAGTTAACATAAAATCTCTGCCCCTCACTTCCTTCCATGACATTGGTCAGACTGAGTTTTGTGTGCTTCTCAATGAAGCAACATTCTTGGAGCTTTCTATTTCTCACTGTACTAATTCTGAGATACAATAGATGTAATAGAACAAGCAGCTTTGTGTTCTCAGCAGTGATGACATCAGAGCATCCGCTTATTATCAGTATTTCTACTCTGAATATTGAGATTTTGATTCCAGGGATTTGGGGCAATCCCAAAGTGTCGTCTTCCTAAAAATGCTAAGGAAATAAAAATAAAGGTGGAAAATGTTTCTTCTCTTTTAGACATTAGAGATATTTGGGGATATTATTTTTTTCCTAAGGAAAGAACGAAAAGGAAAGGTGGAAGGTTACACATGTTTACATTGATGACATTTAGAAATACAACGTTTTTAATAATAAACTCCAAAGATGATTTTGAAATAGAACTTATCTTTAGAGAACAAAGCTCTGGCAGCCAGTTGATAAGGGAGGCTGAAAGTCTGGAAGGACAGCTCATAGCAAAGCCTGCCAGCTCAGTACTCAGTGAAGGAGGGAATGAAACAGGCTTAGCTTCCATGACGGTGGCTGTGCATGATATGCTTGGAATGGTTTTGATTTTATGAAACTTACTTGAAATTAAGCCCTCATTTATTCTACCAAAATCCCATATAATTGTGTTAGCACTTATTTTAAATTGTATATCTAATAACATTTTTTAAAAAACTTACCAATTAGTGTCCTTTTGAAAACTAAAAAAATATATTCTAAAATAGTAATATTTTAAATTTTTAGTTCTTGTGAGATTTAAAATTGTGTATATGCAAAATAACATGCTCTTTTTGCTATTAATGCAAGACAAAACAGCACCTCTAATTCATAGACTAAAGAAATCAGATATGAAACATTACTCGCTTTTCAAAAATTAATTTTCCTAAGTGTTCATTTCATTGATAAAACCTAGATTCTGCTGTCTTCAAAAAGAATTTCAGCTTCATGCAAAGGCTATAATCTGTTTCTGGTTATCCATTTGATATCTTGCCTATAAAATTACTTATGTTGTTATATGTAACAATAATTCATTTATTTTTCCTGATGTGCAATACACTATGTGGTTTTCATTACATTTTTTTCATTTATGAGATTAAGATGACTCAGGTCCTTTTATTTATTACCACAGATTTTTTTTTCTGAATTGTAATTGTACAATCTTCCCAGTGCAGTTGTGATAGAATTTCTCTGAGGGAAAGAAGTGGGAATTGAACTATTTGATCATTGGTGCAAGAAAAAGCTCCCTTTAACAAAACAATCTACCCTTGTTATCCTTCCTGATTGGTTCAGTTTATGGAGCTGCCAGTTTAAGTAACCTCAGATCGGCATAAAATCTGTAAAATTCAGGACGTAGACTTAAAATTGCCTACTGACTGCACCATAACAGCACCTCCTGGCTTTGTCAAATCCTGCTTTGTGGTGATGATGAAGTTGCGCACATCCTCTCATATTTAGTGGCATCGGCATTGGTTTTCTCCATTGCATTCCATGTTGCTGGCCATTTTTCTTTGTGTTCACTTGTCTTTCAGTTATTCTGAAAGAGCTTGCACATATTTGAGAACTAATTGTCTGTATATATTATATTTGCTGTCAGTTTTTCTTCTGGCCACTGTGCTTCCTCTAAAATGTATACTTAAGATCAGTAATTCTTAATTTTTACATAGTCAAATTCATGGTTGCTGCCAATGCATTTTCTTATTTAATAAATCAACAAATTCTCAGTTTCTCATGCAGTAACCATTACTGTGTTCATCTGCTGCTGTGCCATCTGTCACAAAGTGATATTCCTCAATGGCGAGAGGATTTTCACAATTTTCTACACTCCTCTGTTGGCTGCTTCCTATCCCTTATTCACTGCTATTCCACAGAAATTTGCTAAAATTCTCTAATAAATTTTCCTTTTTTAAATTTTTCTGGAGAGATTTGTATATCTTGGCTCTCTGAACTTCAGTATGAGACCTGTAAGCAGCTTAATAATTGAAGAAGTTTGTATGCACTATTTTCTATCTAGATTTATGTAAACACTTAAAATATTAAATATTTCTTAACCTGAACATTAACAATTTTTCCAATAAGAAAATGTCCCTGTAATAATTACTATGTGTTATAATTTTATGTAAATAATAGTGGGCTACAATTTATAGCGTTTAAGAAACTAAAAACTAAAGTTTAAAAACTAAGTTTTACAAACTAAATTTTTTAAAAACTCACAGTTGGGGTGAATACAATGATGGTAACTTCCAAATTTCAAATTAGAAATTTTTCTCTGTCATCAATGTTGTTAGTTAACATTGCATTGTAATTATAGCATTACTACATGTCATGCAGCTATTTTGTTTCAATTAAAACATTAGTCTTTGCATTTCATCAAAGACTTTATTTCTACTTATATCTACAATGAATACGGGTACCAGTAATAGTTTCGTTTTTGAATTATTAAGGTATAATTGAATCTACTATTTTTTCTGTGGCACAGTTACATCCTTTTCCCAAACTTTCCTTTTTAATGTTTTCACTTGTTGAATTTCGTCAAACAGGTGAAGTTGAACTGTTAGTAAGAAAACACAATTTAGGCCGATAACATCAGTGCCTACTTTGGAAGAAGTTGACCTTCCATGATATTCTAATCTTCTAAACAACTTTCATACAGCTCTGTGCATTAGAGTAGTAAACTTTTATTTTATTTATCAATTTTTAGCTAGCATATTTTACGAGTTACCAATTTGGAAAATTGTATTTTAATAACGTGTAATTTAATAATGCTTAGATATCACTCTATTACTGGTAATTGACACTTTGTGACTACTCTTTGACCAGCCATAAAATTTTAAAAAGAGGAATTTGTGTCAAGTGTTTTGGAAAACAGTAGTGTTCAGCACAAAGATATTTAGAGGGACACTTGTTAACATTAGACAGCCACTCACGGGGCTACCTTTATTCCACGCCATAAATGCATTCCTGCAGCCTGCACACCACTTATTCACTTAAAGGTCACAGTTTAAACTTCCACTGAGATGGAATGGAAGCTTCACATGAGTCAAGTCTATCCAGGAACCAGAGAAGCAAACTAATTGGTTAAGTCAGCTCAAGGTGACAACCTGCCTGTTGGCGGACAAAACGTTTAGAAACCGGGTGGAAAGTGCTGCATCCAATTCTGCATAGGATATAAGAAGGAATTCGGAAGACAGTCTGCTTACCCACAAAGAAATGTGTGTTCCCAAACCCATGCTCCAATCACCTGGAGGGAAAAGGAAGCTCTTTTCCACGAATCTTTAATTGTTATAAAGTTTGTATTGCTATAATGCAGTTTTCCACAAAGAACGATCTTTTTTTTTATTTCACACATATGTATTGTTCCTTACATTCCTCTTTAAGCTGATGTAAAACAGAAAAAAAATTAAATATAACGTTGCAAATCTTTACTACATTTCTCTAATTTTATTTCCTAAAAAAGAGGCATTTTCTTTTCTAAAGTTTCTGCACGATGAACACCTATGTCTCCCGTACTGCTGGGATAGGAATACATTTTGCCGATAGAGAGGTAGGTGTGATGTGAAGGGGTATTGGAGTCTTCAGAATAGCAACCAACATTCTGTGAGCCCAGAAAACAAAGACTCACTTTGCAGACAACTTCAATCCTTCAACAGCACTGCCTGCTCAGTTTTATGCTCTGATGAACAATCCCTGTAATCATCCATTCATTTCTGGAGTTGTGTGGCCTCTAGTGGTGTACCCAAAAAATTATAAAATAAGACTAATAAAGCATTCATGTGTCTGTCTCCACACACTGAAAATTCTAGAAGGTGTTGAATATTATTTTTGTTTAAAAGTCAAGATTCTGTAACTTTGGCTTAATAAAATGCTCTTATGTTATAGTTTTAAACACCATCCTTCTTGGTGCATAGAATTTATTATCAAAGAGTGTGTTTGCAGAGAATCTATGAGTAAATAATTGTTTAGTTTTTCCTTTTTCTTGCACTTTTCTCAGATGTCAATGTCAACATTTGAAAATTTTTAGTGCATAACTTTATTTTTATTTTATGAACGTTTTGCCTGTATGTATGTCTTTTCTCATGTGTGTACCTGATGCTCATGGACTTCAAAAGAGAACATCAGCTCCACTGTAACAGGAGTTTGAGGGAGCTGTAAACCCAATGGTGATGGGAATTGAACGCAGGTCCTCTGCAAGGGCAGCTAAAGCTCATAACCTCCGAACCATGTCTCCAGCTTTGTCATTTGAATTTTATAAGATAATATCTTTTACAAATTAAGAAAAAATTTTTAACACAGTACTATCAAATTTTTTTTAAAAAATTTGCTCCTTATCTTACTATTTCATCTTTAAATTTAGTTTAAAATATATATTGTCGGTATCAACTAATTTTAGCCCACAAATTTGAAACAGTTGTAAGCTATAACGCTATAACAATGCATCACAAATTACACATAAATTACACTGTATAATGGTCAAGATCTAAAACTGTCATTTGATAATAGAACATATTTTCAGGATGTTCAAAGGTCTTAAATGGCAAAGAATTAAACTTATGAACCAAATTACTAATGTATTACTGAAAAATATTTGGAACTAGCTAGTTCTTATCTTCAAAATATAATAGCATTTCAATCCCATGTCATATTTTAGTCACTTGCATCTATTTTCTATTCCAAAAATGAAAAAAATATTGATTCTAAAGAGGAATCCAACAAACAAGAAAAATATACCACCTGCTACAAAGGCAATGTAGCAATAGTG
The DNA here is from genome assembly GCF_982192425.1 of Myodes glareolus. NCBI lineage: Eukaryota > Metazoa > Chordata > Mammalia > Rodentia > Cricetidae > Myodes > Myodes glareolus. The sequence continues at coordinate 40,939,229 of NC_142026.1, read as the reverse complement.
TCTCTTGACATGTGTTACTAATGTAATGCAGGGATTACCACCAGGACTACAAGCTTTACACGTGACCTTCTTTTATTTTCATGGTTTAAAGTCTTATCGATAGCAAGTCTAACAGCAAATACCAAAAGAAGACCGTAATATGTTCCACAGTTAAAGCATTTTCAAATTTATTACAAAGCATTTGTGGCTGCTGGTTATTCACTAGGCTAGAGATTTCAAGGCCATTTCCTAATCCGTCACATTTACTGGCATAGTTGCCCTTGGGTTTTAATGAAGGAGTTTCTGAGTAGAGTTTAGAAAATAAGGACAATGCTTTATTTAGTAAGAACCACACTTAGCAACAACAAGCTGGGTCTGATGGCGCTCTTTTCAACAGAAGATTTTTAAGCTGTTCTAGCCCACATTTTACAGGACAGTGAAAGAAAATGAGGCATAAGAATTTGTGAGCTATGTACTGGCAGTTATTGGAAATGGGCTTTTGATTTAGTTGCCAACTGAGATTTCAGAAACAAAGTAAAACCCTTTTGTGGCCATCAGCAACCATGAGCTTCTAAATAAGAATAATGAGCATTGTCTACATAAAGGATTCCCATGTTAGTTCATCCACAATCTTTCAGAGCCAGAATAGCATTATTTTAATAGAATTCTGATGTTTGGACATCTAATACTCAAAAGCCACTGTACACATACATTAATTCGTGTCGTATAATACAGAAAGAAACCCCATTTCATCATGAAATTGACAAGGCAAGGGTGAGCAAACCTTGAAGGCAGAAGGAAAGCCATCACTGTTTCCAATCTCTACAAATGCTAACATTACGAGTTTTTAATGTTAAAAAATTAAACAGAAGAAATTCACCCTGGTTTGTTTGCTGTTAATTTATGGGTCCATTGAGAGATGAGAAGGACATATTGCCAATAAATATTTATCCATCATGTTAATGTTTCACTTTATAAAATACTATAAACATTTTAATACTACATAAAATGCAAACTACTGTAATATATTATATATCAAGCACATATATTGTACTAGGCAGCTTTAAGTATATTAATAATTTGTATTGCTTTAATTAGTGTTGAATGAAGAGAGAAACTGGTAACAATTTTTAAAGAAATTCTTAGAGTCATATTTCTACATCACAAATAAATGAAACTAGACTGGACATTGGTATATTGGTACTATATCTTCTTCACATAGAAGTAACTATAATTTACTTAAAGCATGGTCTTATTCAGTAGGTTAAATTTAAGTAGCAACAATTTTCATTATGATTTGACTGCTACTAAAAAATATGTCAGATCCATCCTTTTTCAGAGTTCTTTGTGTATGCTTATGTATGTTGTTATGTATCTGTATGCTTGGATAAACTAATTGTATACAAATAAGCCGTAATTTATATGTATACAAATAAAAGCTAGTACATAAGCTTTTCAAGTTGGAATAATATTTCAAACAAATGAGAAATCATTTTAGCCACTATTTTTATATGAATTTCCCCATTACTTCAAAATAATGTAACTATAAGGAGACCTGAAACCCCTTGAAAAATAAATGCATCACACGATTTTCTCAGCAATTGTGGGATAATATGGAAATGATGAAAGCCTTCATCACAAAAAGTAAAATCCACCCTCTCAGTGTGAGAAATTCTAGGGGCCAACTGTGATTTTGGATACTATGCATAGTCTTAAGGTAAACATCTTTCCCCTACACTTTTCTTCTTTGACAAACTTCAGTTTGACTTTCTAAATAAGATTAATGCTTATGGTCGACCCAGATTATTCTAATGTCAGTCAACACACGGCCCTGTCCTTGTTTACTAAAGCAATATTGGTACTGGCAGGTAGAAACATGTTTTCCAACCCTAGCAGACAGTGAGTGTGGCTTGGAATCTGGATCCAAATTAGGTTCCATATTAATTGCAAATGGTAAAATCCTTTGCTTTAGTTTTCTAATTAAGATTAATGGTGGTGGATGGGAGCTGCTACACAGACCCTGGCATTAACAGCCATCATTTTTCACCTGTGGCAAACATGCTATTCCTTTAAAGTTCCTTTTCGCTGAGAACAGAATTGGCAAGAGATGTCACTGACTGAGAAGACCAGGATGTACTCCAGAGCGTTTCTTAAGACTGAGCCACAAATACACAGAAAAATCTCAAGGAAATTTCAGACTTTGGCAGAACACACCCAGTCAAAACCAAGACTCCAGAAAAACCCACAGAAAACAAGGGACTACACGTTCTTAAACAAGATCCTATTAAAAGTTATAAATAACTGGGAAGAATAAATGTCCCCAATTAAAGTGCTTCTGGATATCTGTTGACTAGGGGTGAGATGATTTACGCAGGGTGCACAGCCGGCGTACAGAAACACCATCTGGAATTACTAACCGAGAAGCTCATAAAATCATCGATGTATTACATAACTTACTGTCAGGCCTCCGTGGAGGAGGGTATCATCAGCTTCCAAACCTTCGCATTTAGATCGCTTTAGAACCTGTCTAAGACAGAGTGTGCTTCATTCGGAGCAGCCTCCTCTTTCGGGCTGTGTTGTGTGTGCTCTGAAAGAGAACTCCTCCAGGCTCAACGAAAGAAAATCTGGGGAAGGAGCAACCAGTAAGTCTCTTTCTTCCCAGCTGTTTTGTCAGTTTGAGACAACCACAGAAATTATGCAGTGTATTTTGTTCCACAATCAGTAACACACGTCATGTCTGAAAATATAGACCGTGCTGGAAAGATGATTGCTCAGTGCCCTTAGGATTTGAACGTGGTGGTTTACTTTTTCTTTATTTCTTTCTTTTTTTTCCTGTTAAACAATTATATGAACACAAGAGGGCTTTTGTGCACCAAGACATATATGTTCTTTAAGCAAACAAAAGTGGACAATTTTAGCACATTCTGCATTAATAGAAACTGAATTGAATTTTCCTAGTTCTGTTTATGAAAGGCATTATTTACACAGCTGTGAATTGTATTGAGATGCAGCAATGTGGTGGAAAATCTCTCATAAAATTATCCAACTGAGTTCACTTTTTTAAAGTCATATTCATCATAAATTCAAAGGTACCAATTTTTAAAATATTGATTCTTTTGGGAAATATTTAAAACCCGTTTACATTATGACAATATCACTATTGGAGTTGTATACAGGACTATATGTAGATATCCTATTTTTATTAAACTTCCTCTAAAATGTAAAGATGTTCTTATTCTATATAACTGTCATAAATATGTATATTTGAGACAGGGTTTCTTCATGTAACTGACTGTTCTAGATTTCACTTCTTATATTAGGCTAGCCCCAAACTCTGATATCTGTCTAGCTCTGAACCCAGAGTGCGGGGATTAAAGGCACTCACTTCCACTGCCAGGATGAGAACATTTCTCATCATCCCCCAGCAAGAATAATTTTAATATTATTTATTTTATTTGATATGCATGAATGCTTTACCTAAATTTGGAGATATGTACCCTGTGCATGCCTGGTCCCAATGGAGGTTAGCAGATAACATTGGATTCCTTGGAACTGAAGTTCTTTGTGGCTGTGATCCACCATACAGATGTGGGAAACCAAACCCAAGTATTTGCTCTGCTCCTCTTTTCTTTTCTTTCTTTCTCTCTTCCACGCTCCCTCTCTCATTCTCTCATATATGATATTAGCTCAAATGTGCTAGAATAAAAATGAAAAGCCAAGTATTATATGCTATGGTCTTTATAAAGAATTTAGACTTTAATAAAAAAATCTAGAATAGTGTGGAGAGCTGCAAAGAGTGTGTATAAATGATAGCAAAGTACAAGACATACAAAATATGTTATAATTAAATATTAGATTTCATTATTTAATTTATTTAAAATATTTTTCTAACCACATCTTTTGAAATTTCAGTTTCAGATTTTTTAAATATTTCCTGAAATAGAAGACAGTGATCAATTCATGACAGTTTTCAATTAATTAATATTTAAATATTATTTAAATCAGATTTCTCTATGATAATTTCCATGATGATTTTGATTCCACTATACTTGATGAGCTTCTTCAGTACCTAAGAACTCAAGATCGTAAACTGGCTCTCTATGCAACAGTTGGCAGACAAGTGGGGACTACATTGTGTAGGTGACAACAGCTGGCAGCAGCTAGTTCTGCTTGGTAACAAAGCAAATCCCTTTCTCCCACTGTTGATAAAACTGAACATTTGTGAATTGCTGAATAATACCAAAGCTTCTCTGCATACATTTTTGACTATTTCACATAATTAATTGGCCAAGCTGACTATTCCTTTCCATCATTATTTTTCTCATCTTTTATAGTGTCTTTCAAGAGAGCCATTTGCCCTTATCATGTTCCAGTCTACCTAAGGTCTTCTGTGATACTTTGCTTCTTTATTCAAGGAAACTTAAAGTCATACTCTTAATGTACTTTCAGAATGGCTTCATAGTCATGGTACAACAAACTGACACAAAATTATTTTCTTAAACAACACATCTTCATTGGTATATGAGTTTGTGTGTGTACATACGTATACATAGTGTATTTATGTAAATGTATACATAGCCATGAATAGATGCACACACACATATATTGAGCGATTAAGGAATATCTCCCATGCATAAATTCATAATTTATTTATTGCTCCAATTTTTCTAAGATAACAATGTATACACTAAGCCATTTGCCCTCAAAGTAACATACCCAGAAGTTTCAGAGATTACTGTATAATCTCTATGCTAGATTCTTTGTTAGACTACCTTAGCAGCTTTTGAATTCTGTTTTACTGATTTTTTGCTATCTTGTCCTCCTCACATTACTACAAAAGTGGGAGTTCACACTTACAATAAGGACTGGAAGCTACTTGATAAGTTTTTGTTAATAAAGACATTCATAGCTTCAGTGACATAAGAAATGAACAATCTCACATTATCTTCAGTACTCTCATTATTTTACTCAATTGGCTGCAAACATACAAGTACTGACCTCTATCTGTTGACAGAAGTTTCTGTCTTGCCCTGTTCTACAGCCTTTCAGTCCCAAAATAATACACAGTGGTCTACTTTAAGAAATACACAGAGGTCTACAATAATTATAAATTGGTTGGTCTATTAGCTCAGGCTTCTTATTAACTAATTTCTACATCTTAACCCATGTGGCTTGGTACCTTTTATCAATGAGGCATTCTCCTCTTACTTCTCTGTGTCTGTCCTCCACTGTGATGACTGCAGACTGAGTATTCCTCTTTCCAGAATTCTCCTGTTCTCATCACCACACCTCTACTTGCTGACTGGTCACCACACCTATACTTTCTGCCTGGCTACTGGCCAATCATTGTTTACTTAAAATATAAGTGACAGAGTACAGATCATTGTCCCATAGCACTTCCTCCTCCCCGTTTTATAAAAAAAAAAAACAAAAAACAAGAACTCTGAATTGAATCTCCTTTTTTAAGCTTTTCTCCTGACCATTATCCATAACAACTTGTAACAACATTCTAAACAAAGGCAAACATCATAATCCATTTTTTGATAATGTGGGCACAGTTTTCTAGGCTACTTCTTTCTGACTGGGGGACACTGATAATCTTATGGGTACCTAAAGAAAATTTTCAATTATGATCAAGACCAGAATATAATATTCTGTGAGGCTTGATCATCTCAGCCAGTAGTCTTGAAACTATTCTGGATGCAGAACTCAGAGAAAACTCCAACAGATGTCCTCTGAAATGTTGGATCATCTGGACAATCTGCTCCTATTGGAGATTCTTCAGGGGTTCTTCCTTGGTCAAACTTATTTTTTCTTAGCCTGGAATGAATCCACAGCCTCTCATTTCCTGTAGAAACAAAAGCAAAACCTCTTCTCTAAAGTAACATACCTTTTGTCTTAAATTTTGAAGTCTAGCCATTTTCAAAATTCATATGTTGGATTAATGCAGCAGCATTTATAATTAAATGTCTTTTTATCAGCTATTGCTCCTTCCTCAGGAGTCATACAATTCAAAGACAACACAATATTATACAGTATTCAGAATCTCTGTGTATTTTCCATCTTTATGAAGCTTTATTTTAAACTCTTTCTTTTATTTTTATTTTTAATTTTTGGCTTTTTGAGACAGGGTTTCTCTGTGTATCTTTGACTTTACTGGAATTCACTCCGTAGACCAGGCTGTCCGTGAACTCACAGAGATCTGCCTACCTTTGCCTTCCAAGTGCTGGGACTAAAGGTGTGTGTCACCACACCTTGAACTCATAGAGATCTGTCTGTCTCTGCCTCCCAAGTGTTGGGACTAAAGGCATGTGCCACCACACCCAACTACTCTCCTTTTTTTTATTTTAAGAACTTTATCCTTTTTCTTTTTTCTCCCAAGCCTACATACGTTTTTAAATGCCATGTAAACTGTTTAGAGGTTTTCTTTTTCTTTTTTTTTTTTTGTCTGAATCTGTCTTAATGTGCATCTGTAATCTGACTAGTACTGCTTCTTAAAATGCTAAGTGTTTCTTAAAATCCCAAGCTGCAGTGTTGCTAGGGCAAGCAGAACCCTGTCCTCTTGCTCTGTACAGTCCAACATGGTGGAAGTCCATTCACTGTCTCTGAGACTGCCAGGTGGGAGCCAGGCTTATCACTTCAACACTGGTAACCAGTTGGCCAGTGCTATCACCAAGTAACTTGCAGTATGCTGCCCGCAAACACCATTCAAGTGCTTGGCCTACTTAAAGAGCCAGAGTTCACTTTATCGGCAAGGCCCAGAAAACCGCTGGTTCAAAAATGTGTGACATTTTTCTGATACCGCTAAATCAGGAAAACCTCTCAAAAGAGCCACAGCAAGCTGTGTTTAACTCTTGTGTGTGTGTGTGTGTGTGTGTGTGTGTGTGTGTCTGTCTGTCTGTCTGTCTGTCTGTCTGTCTAGAATTCACTTTAAACTCTCTCAGGTTTTAAGTGAATTTAGTTGGCCACGTTGCTGCCATTTGTTGACAGAAGTTTCTGTCCTGCCGGGTCCCTCAACCTTTCAGTCCCAAAGAAATACACAGAGCTCAGGATTCTTCTTAAATAATTTCTACAATTTAACCCATAATTCTTGTCTGTGTTAGCCACGTGACTTGGTACCTTTATCACCAAGGCATTCTCATCTTTCTTCTCTGTGTCTGGCCTCCTCTGTGATGACTGAAGACTGCGATTTTTTCTTCCCAGAACTCTCCTGCTCTCATGGCCCCACCTCTACTGCCCAGCTACTGGCCAATCAGTGTTCATTTAAAATACATGTGACTGGGTACACTCCATTGTTCCACAGCATGTATCCAAGGATAATGAGATAAATAAAAGTTAAAGAAACTTCCTTTTGTCCAAACATCTTTCTTACTAAAGCCTTATGTCCACTTGGCTGCCTGATTTCACCTGCTTTTCTTCATATTTTCTGACATTTACATAGAATTTTCATAGAATTTTATACCTGCACATTTTTGTAATCTCTAACTTCTATTTACCATGGTTTTATTGTTCTGCCTAATATCTGATTTTAAATGCAATATCTGAGTTCTGCCCCCCAGACAGTATGTGGATGTGCTCTCTTCCCTGGGCTGTCCAAAAATTAAAAACCTCTAGCACTATTTTTATTCTTTAAATGATGTTCCTAATGAAAAAAAAGACATAAAGTAAACTGAAGGATATTTTCACAAAGAAATTAGTAGAAGGTATCCAGGAATCTCAAGTCACTGAGATTACCCAGGTCTAGAAAAAGTAGAGCTTGCCATGAAGCAGAAACAGTTATACAAACTGGACAAAAGTCAAAAAATAAGAGACTTAACATTTCTGTGTATACAGAACCATGAACACAAATGCTTGGCCAAGGCACATGGTCATCATTGTGTTAAGAAAGCCCTTGTTTTTTATGGACTACTACCATGCACATACCAGCTCAACTCCTGTATAAAAGCAACTGGTGAGCTTTGCAAATGTTAGACCCACACCCCCAACATTCCTGACAGTATACATCATATATTCCTTGGGGAAAACAAGAATAACTCATTCTTCCCCAAATTATGTCACACCTACATGTTTTGATTACTATTTATTGTCACTATTCACTTATATGTGTTCTTGACTTTATTCAACTTCTACCTCACCAGGGACTCAGCCAGTTGTGTGCCTATGTGATAAACCATGTGGTTGACATGGAAGAGATACAGAAAGTGTATCTGTGCATTCACAATACAGCTCATCACCCCTAAAACTATTATTTACCCCAATTAACTCATTCTAAGACACAAAGCAATTTGTATACATTTTTGCTTGAGAAACTTCGTTATCTCAAATAATATTTTGAGAATATCTTTGCATTGTCGTTAAACTTGATGTAATAGAGTTACAAATTTCAATATTCAGATGACTACCTAGGCTTGTTATCTGAATGTGTAAGTTAAAATTAATTGTTTCAGTCATTGCCTGTCCCACAACTTAAATTGACAGAATATGAGTAGAACTCTGACCATTTGTAACATACCAGTGTCAACTACAATGGATACATTTTTGCCCCACTACACCTTCACTTCTTCAGGAGCTCCATCATTTTGTTAGTCTCTCATTCAGAATGAGGTGGCATCTTTGAATCATGATAATACCTCAACTGCAGATTACACGGTAGTGTTATATAATTCTTTCAAGCACTTTACATTGTTTTCAGCAGCTCTTTGCCTAAAGATAGTGACATTTTTCATGTTCTAGCTATGTCCTGCTGTTAAATTCCCCATGAACACAAAACCCATGAACAAAACAAAAAACTGTCAAAATCTTCAGTTCTTCCTGTTTATCTAGATAGAACCCTTGATACAGTATTCACTCTGAAACACCATGGAAGTGATTTTTCTTTCTGGTTTTAATGCTATTTCCTATACAGATACACCAATCAGTGCATCTCTGGTGAGTAACTATTAGTGAAAGTTAGTTGCATACAGAATATATGGTTGACTGATTTAGTGAGAATTATTGAATTAAAGTATAGTTTTAATATATACAGAAATCTAGCAATTCTCAAGAAATATAACTTTTAAGTTAAATTATTAAATAATTTCCTTCCATAATAGATATAATTGGAAAAACAAGATTGAAATTATTTAAGAAGGAAATAGTAAATAAAGATACAAAGTGAATGAAGGTTAATACTTAATTCCTCCATAACCTGACAATAAGACCCTATTACTGAATATACCACTTCATTATGCCATTGACCACTGACAAATCTAACTAGTGCCCAACTTGAGATATTGCCAATATCACTCAGAGAGAAATACTGCCACCTACTCCTACAGTGACCTGCTTACAATATATACAGGTATAGTAATAACACAAATGTTATGGAAGTAGCCAACCACTTTAATTTATGAGGCACACACCATGATGTTGACCCATGCCTGACAATTCTCAATTAATTTGTCTTCTGCGATGTTGACTACTTGTGACCTATATTTTTTTGTTTTGTTTTGTTTTATGAGTCTTTTTGAGAGGGGAGAGAGAGAGAGAGAGAGAGAGAAAGAGAGAGAGAGAGAGATCATGCAGTTGAATAGGTAGGGAGGTAAAGAAGATCTGATAGAAGTTGGGGAAGAAGATAGAATGTGATCAAAATATACTCTATGAAAAATTTTCTAAATAAAAATATTAAGAGTTTATAATGATATCTTTACTGAGGAAAATGATGCCAGCTATAGGATGGTGTGGGAGAATTGTCTGTATTCTGTCAATCATATTTTAAATAAGCACTGATTGACCAGGCAGGAAGTATAGGTGAGTCAACCAGACAGGAAATAGAGGCAGGCGAGGAGAACAGGAGTATTGTGGGAAGAAGAAAGCTCTTCCCACACTCCTGCCAGACTCCGAAGAGGCAAGATGTGACCTGCCCTGCTGAGAAAGGTACTGAACCATGTGGCTAACATAGATAAGAACAATGGGTTAATATAAGCGCTAATAAGAAGCCTGACCTAATGGGCCAATCAGTTTATAATCGTATAGAGTCCTCTGTGTGATTTTCTTTGGGACTTGCTGGCTGTGTAGTATCAGACAGGATAGAAATCCCAACAAGCCAGTCCTCATGTTACAATAGGATATTTCAGAAAGGTAATAACTTAGCCAGGTAAGGGCTATTAATAACTTAGCCAGGTGGTAAATGCTTTTAATCCCAGCACTCAGGAGGCAAAGGTAGGGAGATCTCTGAGTTTGAGGTCAGTCTGGTCTACAGAGTGAGTTCTAGGACAACCAGAGCTACACAGAAGCAGTCTGCCTTGAAAAATCAATCATTATTTTTAATAATTATTATTGTTTTTAATCATAATTTTATTATTATTCTTAATTTATAACCTAATGGGTATAGAGTAGGTTTTTTATCAGGATTATATAGAATATTACTGAAAATAATGTATAAACATCTGGGATGGATTTTTTTTATAAAATTATGCAGAAGCATATCCAGGGACTTCTCTTCTTTCCTCATCTCGTGTCTGAGGAGCAATGTATAAGTTGGATTAATCTTCATGGTGGGTTTATCATATGTCCTGTGGGCATACATTTCTTCTATGCATAATTTTTATGATTCTTTAAATGAATGAATATTGAATTTTGTCAATTCCTTTCTCTGTATCTTTTAAAATCATATAGTTGTATTCATTGTTCTTTCAAGGCTATATTCCAAGCTTACTTGTTTGTGTATGTTGGGACATCATTGTATCCCTGGCATAATTCTCACGTTATCATCACTCTTTGTTCATCAGAGAAATTAGTAACTAGAAATAAAATGCTTCCAAATTGAACATGAATAAGTTAAATTGTTATTTCATGCATGTTTTACATATAATATGTAAGAAACTCAAGATTCTGCAAAAATAGAAATAATATTAATAGTAAATTCAATAAAAGTTGAAGAATACACAACCAAAATATAAAATTCTATAGCATATCTGTATATAAGTAGTGATATTGCTGGGGAACAAACAAAAACAATATAAAACAACAATAGCAACAAAATACAACAAGGAAACAAAGCTATGTATGCATGGGTAACCATTAGGATATTAAGGACACAAGATTTTGTATTTGAGAATAATCTAGGCTACACTTATTTCTAGAGTAGCCTATGCCATATGAAGAGACCTTCACTAAAGTGCAGAATAAAAACAGAAAGAAAATTAATCTCACAGGAAAGACACATACACACACATATGCACACACACAGACACACAAATGTGCATCCACACAGTCAGAAATATAAACACTAGCAATAAATTAATCAAGAATATTAAAGATCTTATGAAAAAAATTTAGGTAAAAGAATACCATATGTTTACATATGGGAATATTAATATATTTAAAGTGCTCATGCTATTGAAAGAAACTTATAGATTCAATTGATTATCATCAAAATTACCATGATACTAATAGTTTAAAAATTTAGAATAATATTTGATACGTATAAAACCACAAAAGATAAAGCAACAAAGCAATGTTGAAAATACTAGATGAAAACAAACTGGCTAAACTGAAATCATAGACAAAAACATCTGCAAAGCAAAGAAAAATAATAGAATGATATGGTGACAGAATAGGAGGGGATATTAATAAAAATTTTAAAAATAGGCTAACAATCCAAATATATAAAAATACTAAGTACTTAATGACAATAAAATAAATAATTTTATTAATAATGAGTCATTTTTTCCAAATGCATTCACAGAAGATGCAAAGGATCAACAGGCATTTGAAAATATTTACTCCATACAGTATTCTGAGAAATATAAGTTGAATCACAAATATACATGACCACAAATCTTCTTGATTTGTGACCATCAAAAGATAAAAGTTATATGTTAGTGGAGACATGAAGAAATCATAAACTTCATGCATGGTTATTGTTACTATAAAGCAATTTTAGAATAGAGTGTAGAAGTCTCTAAAAGAGCTAATAAAGCATTGTATAATTGAGAAACTTTTTTCTGGGTATAAACTTAAATAGAAAGCACCATATGAGCATTTCTTCACTTTCATGTTCCCTAAAGCTATCCTTACAAAACTGTAATATGGAGAAAATACAAATATGAAATAATGGATGAATAAAAGCTTAAAATTTTAGATGCTCACTGTAGAAAACCTTTGCCATTAAGAGAAAGAGAATCATGTTTGAAACAACAGCTAAAATTGTAGATGATACTGTGTTAAGTGAAACAAGGTAGGCTTAAAAAGCAAAAAAAAAAAAAAAACAACAGGATTAGCTTAGTGCTATATGGATCCTAAAAATGCTAAATTTGTTCAAATAGAGACTATAAGGAATCATAAGTTACTGGATGGATAAAGGATGGATTGGTTACTTTTAGGCAAGCTTATTAACTTCTGCTATTCTTTTACACAGCAGGATGCCTGTAGTTAACTGGTATAGGAGTTCCTTCTTTCTATGTGTTATTTGCATTGGTTAATGGATAAAGAAACTGCCTTGGTCTTTTGATAGGGCAGAACTTAGGTAAGCTGGAAAAACACAACTGAAGCTGGGAAGAAGAAAGCAGAGAGAGGGAGAGCCACCATGGAGCCACCAGAGTCAGACATACTGAATTTTTCCCAGTAAGCCACTGCCTCATGGCGATATACAGATTGATAGAAATGGGTTAAATCAAGATGTGAGAGTTAGCCAATGAGAGGCTCGAGCTATTGGGCCAAGCAGTAATTTAATTAATACAGTTTTTATGTGGTTATTTCAGAGGTAAGCTATCTGGGTGGCCAGGAGGAAAAAGTGTGCTCCTCCTTTCAACAGTTAACAATTTGCATTTCAGACTGTCAGAAAAAAATAATTGCAAATGATCTCATCACAAAGAAATGGTAGATATTTTAACACTACATAAATTTAAATAGAATAAAAGTATTCTATTAGCATTTGATTCTCCCTAGGATCTATAATTTATCTAGTCACAGAATTTTAGTCCCTTTAACAAAGTCTAGTATGGGCTCCATCATGGAATAAACATTAGATAGAATTAGTAAGTGGTTGGTTACCTCAGAAACATTAATGCTGCTGTTATAGCAGCAGACATATCTTGACAGGAAATTGTTGTAATTTTCATTTCACAACTGATTTAGATAAATGATTACTATTCTTATCCTATAGAATGCATAGAATTTTTTAGCACTGTGAGAGTTACAAAGAGAAGCTTCCTAGAGAGCATTAAATTACTGTTTTCACTAATGATGGCTCAAGTATGTGGCATATACCATCAAAGTGTCTTAACTATCAAATTCTGGAGGGGAACTAAGAGTATTGACAATATCCTGTCATACTTGGGAGTCTGTGCATCCCCATTCAAAAAAATTAAAAAAGAGACAACCTATTCTTGGTTCTATGGTTTATACTTATTAGCAGTAGAATGACTCTATTAGGCCTTATTAATATATATATATATATATATATATATATATGTATATATTTCTGGAAACTTCTATAATAGTAGTAGGTTTAATTATAGATTTTTCAAAAGGCCTTTAGTGTAGTTATACTTTTCCATATTTCTCCCTGTACACTGGACCACATTTCTCACCCCCATTTAACCCTTGATGTTCCTTTATTCTCCTTTAACTCTTCATACAAATATACTTTATCTTGCCTCCTATGATTGCCCTTTCCTCTATGGTCCCTTACTAAATTGCTGACCTCTATAGGTATTCCAAATTGAGCACACATATCTGAAGATTAAAAGCAACAAAAAATTTGGGACTTTTGACAAATTTGAATTTCACTCTTGTGTAAGGTCATGTCAATATTTTCTGCATTATTTCACTATAATATGTTATATACTAAATAACAGAATTATTCAACTGTCTTTAAAATATTTTTGGACATCTATTACATGCCAGATCCTGGAGAGAAAAATCTAAACAAAAGTGCAGACTTTATAATGGTTCCTGTTCTCACCAAATTTTCAGTATATTAAGATGGCAATGTTAAGACCTAATTACTCACACAGGTATATAAATAAAAAATATAATAAACCTTGATTTAAAATTAGTTTACAAGGTAACTAAATTATTAATAGTAGATGAAAGAAAATGTCCTTTAATCAAGGCCTAGATAAAATTGTTAAAATAACTGTAGCACTCATCAGCATATATGTGTGTGTATAACATAATTACATGGCAATTTGCAATATAGTGTATATATATATATATATATATTATATATGACATGCACAATATGCATACATGTGATATATGCTTAATATATGTGTGCACCAATGAATGAACATTGTGTGAGGAGTAAAAAATTAACTAGCCATGAACAGATGTTAATAATTATTAAAGAGTAAAAACTATTACTGAAAAGGAAAATTCTAGTATTGATGCTATAATAAACACAGATTTCCAACCAATCTTTTTCCTTTTCATTCTAAAAGCTCATTACCAAAGCTTATAATGGGTCCTTCTGAGACATAATCCCTCATTTGAAATCTACTCAATTTTCTTCCCAGTCTGTTCTCAATCTTTTTTCTAGAAGAAAGAGCTAAGAGGTGGACAGACAATTTAATTCTCAAATTTCAAGTCATAAGACCATCATGATTTAATTCTTCTTTCTTCTCTCAGTAACTTTCTAAGTTTAACGACTCCCACTGTGGCTGTTCCATATTCAGTGCACGTATGCACCCTCTCTTTACCTCGCCCATTTCTACTTTCCTGTGCATCACTTATAATCCTTGGTATTATTTATATAGTAGTGGGAAAGTGCTATATAGTGACTTGGGATTGAAGAAAATTATTTAACATCTGTGCTTCATTTTCCACTTCCCCATCTGTGAAACTTGATGTCATAATATTTATCCAATCCTGCACCAGGAGTGATATAAGAATTTACTCATGTTGGTAAGGAACATTTAGATGCAAGGCACAGCAGCAGTATAAAATGCTCCTATTATTTTCTGACAGTCCAGTCAAGCTCTATAAATAATGTGGTCAGGCCCTTAGAACCGTATTATTGTCTGTAATGGCTTGCAGGTGGGACTTAGCCAGTAGACAAGGAGCCCGCATGCTAGAGTCATGTCATTCAGGTTGTGTAAATGTCATCACGAACATTTTGTAAGTGCAGCCTTTCAGCTCCTTAACTAAGAAAATTCAAGATATGCTTTTCCAACACTGAGGGAAATGAACTGTGCTGAGGGCAAACGGTTCATTTTATAGAAAGATTTGATTAGATGGCTTTTGAGGTTTCAGATTAAATGATTTTCTTGTATGCTGTCATGAGAAAAGGAAAAGAAGAAACATATAGGAGACTCTGTCACAAAAATGCACACAGTGGGGTTGTGTGTTGAAAGTCCCAGGACCCAGGTTAAAATGTAAAGATCTATGGGGAAAATAAGAATCACACACTAGCAGATTTTCATGAATTTTATGTGAAGGTATAATGCCAGTGGATCAGGTGAACATTAAGTGCCCCCATGTTTCTTCATATTTATGATGCAATCTGTTTTTTACATTTATTTTGTTTTGAGAATTTTATATATAAGTTATGTGTTTACATCATTCTGACTTCAACCACTCTCTCTTCCAGTTTCACTCTGCCCACAAGTTCTTGTCAAATTCTCGACTTGTTTAATTGTCATTGTTACACACATGCTACACAATTAAACTTAATTTTAAAATCCTCACCTTTTCCCACACCACAAGTATCTTCCAGTTTGGCATGGCTAAAGCTAATCGATTAGTATAGTCATACAAACATTCAACACAGACTTGTGTACGTGGTAACTATGACTGTATATGTACTCTTTGTCTTAAACACAAAGTCCTTAATTTACCACAACTATACTAGAGCTGAAGAAAAACTAAATGATTGAGTTTGCACAGTCTAAAACCTCTTAAGCTACACAATTTTCAGTGATTTCCTTAATCTAAATGCAAAAACAGTTTCTGCACTTTATACTACATTATACAAAGAGAAGACTGGATTTTTAGATATTTGAAAGAATTAAAAAAAAATCTCTAACACATGGAGAATGAAATGGAATTAAAATGGTAGCGGGAATAAAATGTCACATATGAATTCCTGACTCACAATGATAAGTAAAAAGTTTAAAGCAAAAAGCACAAACTCAGGCAGCATTTTATTTGATTTTAGAAAACATTATTTTCACTATGCTGAATAACATAGAAAATCAGGTATTTGACATAGTTACGTGATAGAACGTGAGTTACATATTGGGAGATCCAGTTGAGGAAGATGCCGCCTGCACTTCCCTTTAGCTTTTAAGATTTAATATGGGCAAATATTTTTCATCATTAAAATATCAAGGTGGAATTGAAATAAGAGTGATTGGGGAAATAAAAATAACTTTTCAATGAAATTCTATCTTGGATCTTTTCTAATGTAGAAATGCATAAACTGTTCATCTCTATAAAGAAAGTTAAGTGTAAATATTCACAAAATAAAAGAGAAAAAAACATGTGAAAATTCAATAACCCTGATAGATTTTTGGAATTCAGACAGAAAATGAATTAAAATAGCAAAAGATGTCCTAGGGAGTTTATGCTTAAATGTAAATCCTAAAGAAAATTGTGATATGTTGAACTTCATAGAAAAAAATAAATAATAAAGAAAAGTAAAAGAATATTAATTGACTATTTCTGTTAAACAATGAAAGACAACATGTGAGAATATAAAGTTTATATCCCAGCATGGATATAATCTTGGGGATGCTGTCTTCACAAATATCTTTGCTCATTTCACCTAACTCTAAAAATAAAGTACAGAATTTTATTCTCCTGTTCTACCTCCTTTTTGTAGTAAGAAAATCCTTTCCTAAGCACTGTTCTGTCCTAGACTTAACCCACTTCATTAACTCACTCTCCATGAGTTCAGGGCTTAATAGGAAGGAACTCTAAACTACAGCTCAGTAACTTTAGGAGAGCAAGAGTAATTTCCCCCTTGGTCACATACCTTGCCAGCATTTCCTTCACAGGCAGACTTTCTTTAAATTTTGTTTGTTTATTTATGTTTTTTCCTTAGTAAATTAACTTCTCTGGCCATTATCCAGAAAAGTTGAGTGTGGTACTCTGCTTTTGATCACTACTCAATCCTCAGTATTTGAAACAGTGTGTATGAAAGTGTTCAATAAATATTTGTTGACTGAGCACCAGACTATGAGATGATGCTTCCTTGTGACATATTAAGCTTCCTATCACTTATGACATGATCAGCGTCCATTGTCCCAGACACCTCTGATAGTGTTGTTTTTCTTTTCCCAATAAAAGCACAAAAATGCATACACAAGAAAGCAAAGTCTAAAGTACGTGACTGATGGGTTCAGGTGATGCCGATCTTCTTTGTATTTTCTGAGTGAACCTGTTAAATTTGGTTCTTAATTGTTTTGTTTCCTTTCTGGTAAGTTTTTTTATTCTGATCATGTCATCTGGTACTTTATTAAATCAGTATGCCATTAATAATTTTGACCATGAAATTATGCTGTCTGTAGGTAAAAATTCAAATAAACTACAATGTTTTGTGACAATATCCATACACTTACTATGAAGAGAAATACTTAAAGAGATAATATTTTTTATACCATATTGAACATAGAGATACACTGAAATGTTATTGAATGAATATCAAATGGTTGTCAAATACAGAGCTTCAACTCTGACTTTGCTAATGTTTAATCAACATTTATAAGTGAAATATGTATTATTTAGATATGCATAATACAGCTAATTTTTAAAATTAATCCTTCTCCTAATAAGTTATTTTTGTTTTATTTATTTTCATTATTTCTTTGCTATCCCACTTTTTCTCTTCATCTTTTCTTTCTCCACTGTCTTTCTTTGTTTTCTCCCCTAACATTCTCCTATATTCTTACTTCTGAGTACCCTTCTTGCACCATTTAAGACAAGTTTCACATTGTTGTCCAGACTGACTCTGAACTTCTCAATACAAGAAATTTTATATCCTAGGAGTTGAAACTATAGCCATAGACCTCTATATGACCAAATTTAAATATTAAGTGAACAAAAGCTTCAAAATTATCAAAATTCAGAATCTAATGTATGTATCATTGTATTTATTTTTACTTAATTCTAAATGTAGCTTTAATATCACTTACAAAAGTGTAAAGCATTTAAAACCTCTGAATTCAAATTCCAAGTTAATGACTTTTTGAAGAGATCATCCTTAGTTAAAAATGAAAGTTTTACTTTTATATAATCACATATATATTTTTTATAAATTTATATGATTTAAAACTATATAATCATAATAAAATGACTCATGTGGTTAGATTTTTTATTTTTTTTTTAGTGGATATGAAGCTAGTTATCATTGTAGTCCACCAAGTCATAGGGTGACCTGAGATGCAAGTGCTTTCCTCCTTTAGATGTTGAAGTAACAGATACCAACATAAAAATACGAGCTTACAGAGATATAGTCATTCAAGATAAAACTAAAAACAAGGAGCATAAACTTTGATGATTTATGAATTCATTCCTTTTTCAAAATTACACCACTATTAGCCATCAAACAGATGACTGACTGACTGACTTCACAATCAGTCACTCGGAAAAGGTTTATAAACTACAAGCCAAGAGCTACCGCTAAGTCACAGAAGCACACAACATAAAACTGCACTTCTCTTGTTTGGAAACATCCTTGGGAAGAGATTACACATCATATGTCGGCACTGCATCAGTTGTATATCAGCAGTTTCCCTGTATTTTCAGACGCTTGCCCATGTGCTTGTTACATCATCGGCCTGTAAAATGGAAGCAGGGGCTTACATGGAGCCTTGAATCATATAATTATTAGACACACTTTGTGCTTCATGAACAGAAAATTAATGTGAAGTGTTTCCAGTTCTCCAAGCAGAATAGAGGTCATTTGGTTTTTCATGATGTTAGCTAGACATCGCTATCTAGAGAATCAGAATTTGTATATGTGTATTACCAGACAAACAGATGTTAGAACATTTATCAAATTGATCACCATTCCCATGTGCTCCTTCTAAAATTGCCTCCTTCAAAACAATTATACATGAGGCCATTATCAAGTACATATGATGTGAGGTATTTAGTCATCACTGGACATTTTAAAATTCTAATGACTTGGGGTCCAAGGCTATGCTCACCTTGTCCTCGTTATATGAGGCTACGAGTGACTTGTCTGACTATCTTCTCTATGGCACATAGTCTCATTTTCTCTCTTCCTTTTCCATCATAAAACTACAATAATTCCTGTATATGCTGGTGGGACTAGGGAATCAACACTGAAGTCTGTCACCATGGGACAAAATAAAAAGCAAAGCCTGAAGCTTGCTAATAACAAAGCATTTTAATAGTAAAATCACATAAGTGTCTACACCTCATTTTAGTTTTAAAGAACTACAATGAGAACATGATTGCCCTTTCTTGGTGTCATTTTTCCTACACTTCCTATGCCCCCACCACCACACACACATATTTTCACTTCTGCTATTACCCTATTCTTCAGTAATATTCTCCATGCTACCAATTAACTTCTGTACTATGATCTATTTCTGGAAAGAGGCAAACCTTGTCCAATAAACTAAATCAGACGATATTAGCATTCTGAATATTCCTATTATTTTATCTTCAAAATAATGTTAAAATAAATATCAGTTTTTAATAAAATCTTAAACATTGATAGTTTACATCTTTTTAAATGGGACAAACATTGGGGAGAAAGTGGAGAATGGATATGATCAAGATACATTGTCTACACATACAGAACTTATGTCTTACTAAATGACCATTATTATGAAAACACAGAAAGGAAAGTGATATATTACTGAATTTAAAAGACACAGCCACTGCCCCCAGGAAATCTAAACTACCAAAATGTAGTATATAAACCCTTCAAAAGTCACCCACTGCAATGAAACAAGACTCCAGGGTTGCGTTGTGGTGCTTTGTGGCTGAATCAGTGGATAAAAATGTTCAGAGACCACAAACTGTTTGGAAAACATTAACAAATGAGTGTGGAGAAGGGAAACTATGAAGGTTACAGAGTCAGAGATGAGATGATATAGGGTCTCCATGGTCTCAGTGACCATGATAATTAGAAATGAAGTGTATTCCTATTACTACTAATAATTTATTACATAATTCCAGAAGAGATTCCAAAGGAAAAAAAAAACACTACTCACACAAGATATGGAATCAATGACATTCCAGAATACAGATACCACCCAGTCAACATTGGTGAACCAATCATTATTTTGGGGTCGCTTACAGGAATGTGGGTGGGGAATTCTTTAGTAAGAGAAAAAATGTTTGCAAGACAGCTGAATTACCAAAACCCGATCCCAGCACTGGTGATAACTGGAAACACGGAGCATATTACTCAAGCTTTAGACAACTGTTGTTCTGAACCTCTTCCAGGCAGTTCAGCTGACCTTTGCTTCTTCTCGGTGGATGCTCTGGTCTATTCCTCTCCTAGGCAGATCTTGTCTGAGACTCTCTCTCAGTAGCCTCTATAGCTTATGAAAGTTTGAAAGGGAAAATATGCTCTGTTTCAGGGAATTCCTGAAGGGGTTGTTTACTTTCACAGTTTGAAGACCTTCCCTCTGGCGTATAATGTTTACCTGCCTGTGGATCATCCTGTGTCAAAAAAAAAAAACAAAAAAAACAAAAAAAACAAAAAAAAAACTTCTCTCCAAAATAGAGGCCTCCTATCTTGGAGGAAGAAATTAGGGCACAACAAATAGGCATAAGGCAAAATGTACTAAACAACTTGAGAATTACTGTCATCCTAGCTATAACACATTACAATATTGTGGTTTAATATAAAGACAAGAGCCCTTTAAGAAGACAGCCAGGACGTGGTGGCATACATGTTTAATCCCAGGATTTGGGAGGCAAGGGCAGGCAGAACTCTGACCTTGAGGCCAGTCTGGTCTACATAGTGAATTCCAAAACAGCCAAGAATGTTGTCCTGAGAAACTCTGTCTCAACAAACAAAACAAAACAACAACAACAAATCTTAGCAGAAATAAAACAGTTAGAAACTTTGACGATATTCTAGACATGGTTTAGGGAATGGAAAGGAAGAGCTTATGGTAATAGCCACATGAGAGCCATAAAAATCAAAGATCAACTAGTGGCTTGTTAGTAGGTGAGAACATTAGTGATGGTGGAAGAGTTGGTAAAGTTAGAGGATGTAAAATGATAACTTCAAGACGGCCTCTTATGACTGAATGGATAGTGGTGATGTTTATGAAACAGGAAGCAATCGAGAACCAGCTTTAGATTTGCATCATGGGTGGGAAGAGGATGTTTGAGATCTATTTCTGGTTCTATAGAGCTTAGAAAGCTGTGTAGGGAAGATGACATGTAAATCAAATGATACTTTTTAAAGAAGTGTTTCGCCAAGAATTCAGAGCCAGAAATCTGAATTTGGGAGTAATTTACATGTCAATAGTAATGTAAATTATGTACATAGATAATGCATGAGAGTTTAAAGAGAAGAAGGAAGGCAAACTAATGAAGCCTTAAGGTACAATGATTTTAGAATGGTTGGTACAGCACTGCATAGGGGGAACAAAGGGTTGTCAGCAGTGCAAAGGAGAGCTCACAGAAAAAGTACCATGGGAGTAGTAATAATGAGTAACGTGGGTCAAGCAAAATGAGAATGAAAACTGTCATTTGACTTGAAGTAGACAAAGATGTGGATTCCCTGATGATCTCCCTGGTTATTAACCCACATTTTTTAATTTCCTAGTTGTCTATCCTAGAATAAACCACATAAACTCATTTTTTGGTAAAACCAATAATTCATCATTTGCAAAATAGGAATAAGTATATTACCTTCCTGTAAGGGCTGTTTCATTCACTAATTATCAATATTTAGTGCAGATTTGTGGGGAACCCAGAAACCCTTGCAAAAGTCATGTAAACCCCAAAGTACTTTCATTGGAATTTATATATATATATATATATATATACATATATATATATATATATATATAATATGGCTTTTTATATATATATATATAGCAACAATATATCATTTGCCTTGTACACTGTGTCAACTTGTTCAAACCATGCTAGTGAAACTAAAAATGTATTATCATGACTGTATTCTTTTCCTCAATATATTTATGACTTGAAGAAAAATCAAGTTCTAAGAAAGCTAAGAAGATGTTCAAAGCAAACACCATTCAGCTTATTATGTCTTTATTTTTCATATTATGTAACAAAATGTATGAATTCAGGCAAGAGCTTAATCTTTCAGCAAACTAACATATTCTCAATGACTAGAGCATTGGGCTCAAAATGGAACACTCAACAATGTGTCTCCAATTCACAAAATACTCAAAAAAATTAAATGTAACAGTTTATAAAATATTTATTGACTTGATTTCATATTTCATATTAGAAATAACCTAAGATGATGGAATATCATCATATATACCCTGGAATACATGAAAATATGACAGATTAATTGAGAAAGAGACATAAGAATCTAGCTATCTTTTGCTAAGTTTGGCATCAAAAATATTTGATTATATATTTTCTTTTTTAATTTTTTCTTTTATTTTTTTAAAAAGAGAACAAGCTATCTTTTTTTCATTTTACATACCAATCTTAGTTCCCAGTCCATCCACTCTTCCCATTCCCTCCACTCCCACTCCCCATTCACCCCTTAGAGAAGGTAAGGCACATTGCTTTATAGATATAGCCTACTATATCTATGCTTAGCAAGGTATCCATCCAAAGAAAATAGGTTCAAAAAAGCTCCTACAAGCAGTAGAAATAAATCCTGGTGTCACTGCCAGTGGACCCACAGTCTGCCCCAGCCATACAACTGCCCCCCACACACATTCAGAGGGTCTAGTTTGGTTGTATGTTGGTACCTTCCCTGTCTGGCCATAGTGGGAGAGCTCTCATTAGCTCAGGTAAACTGTTTTAGTGGGTATACCTCTTATGGTCTTGACCTCTTTGCTCATATTCTTACTTTTCCCACTCTACAACTGGACTTTGGGAGCTCAGTCCAGTGATCCACTGTGGGTCTCTACCTTTGTTTCTGTTAGTAGTTTGATGAAGTTTCTATAGTGACATTTAAGATATTCATCAACCTGACTACAGGGCAAGGTCAGTTTGGACATCCTTTGTACTATCGTTTAAGGTCTTAGTAAGGTTCATCCTTGTGGATTGCTGAGGATTTCTCTAGTGCCAGGTTTCTTGATAGCTCTCTAATGGCTCCCTCTATCAAGACATCTCTTTCTGTGCTGTCCATCTCTGTCCTTCCTTCCTCTTGATTATCCCATTCCCTCAAGATCTCCTTCCTCTGCCCTTCTCCCCTCTTCCTCACCTTCCACCTTCACTTTTCCCTACATTCCTGTGCACTCAATTTTGTCAGGAGACCTTGTCTATTTTCTTTTCCCAAGTGGATCAATATAGGTTTCTCTTAGAGTTCATCTTGTTGCTTAGCTTCTCTAGGGTTGTGAACTATAGTCTTGTTATCCTCTGTTTTACAGATAGTATCCACTTATGAGTGAGTACATACCATGTTCATCTTTCTGGGTCTGAGTTACCTTAATCAGGATGGTTCTTTTTCTAGTTCCATCCATTTGCATGCAAATTTCAAGATGTCATTTTTTTTACAGCTGAGTGATATTCCCTTATGTAAATATACCATATTTTCTTTTTCCCTTCTTTTGTTGATGGGAATTTAGGTTGTTTCCAGGTTGTGCCTATTATTAATAATAATACTATGAACATAGTTGATCAAATGTCCTTGCATCATGATTAATCATTATTTTGGTATATTCTCAACAGTGGTATGCTGGGTCCTGAGGTAGGTTGATATCCAAATTTTGGAGAAACGACAATACTGATTTCCAGAGTGGTTGGACAAGTCTTCATTCCCACCAGCAATGGAGGAGTGTTCCTTTTACTCCACATCCTCTCCAGCATAAGCTATCATTTGTGTTTTTAATCTTAGCCATTCTGATTGGTGTAAGATCTTATCTCAGGGTTATTTTGACTTGTATTTCTATGATGGCTAAGGATATCGAACATTTCCTTAAGTATCCTTTGTCCTTTTGAGTTTCTTCTGTTGAGAATTCTATGTTTAGATCTGTACCCTATTTTTTAATTGGCTTATTTGGTATTTTGATGTCTAATTTCTTGAATTCTTTATATATTTTGAAGATCAGCTCTCTGTCTGATAGAAGGTTTGTGAAAATCTTTTCCCATTTAGTAGGCTTCCTTCTTGTCTTATTGACTGTATCCTTTGCTTTAAAGAAGCACCTCAGTTTCAGGAGGTCCCATTTGTTCATTGTTGCTCTTATTTTCTATGCTACTGGGGTTATATGTATGAAGTGTTCTTCTGTGCCCATGTACTGCAGGCTACTTCACACTTTCTCTTCTATCAGGTTCAGTGTGGTCAGATTTATATTTAAGTCTTTAATCCATTTGCACTTGAGTTTTGTGCATGGAGATAGATATGAATCTGTTTGTATTCTTCTTCATGTTGATAACCAGTTACGCCAGCACCATTTGTTGAAGGGGCTTTCTTTTTCATTGTATAATTTTAGATTCTTTGTCAAAAATCAGGTGTTCATAGGTGTGGAGATTAATATTCAGGTCTTTGAATTGATTCCTTGGATCAACCTGTCTATTTTATGCCAATACCAAGCTGTTTTTGTTACCATAGCTCTATAATAAAGTTTGATGTCAGGAAGGATAATGCCTCTGGAAGTTCCTTTATTGTCCAGTATTGTTTAGGCTATCCTGTGTTTTTTGTGTTTTCATATGAAGCTGAGTATTGCCCTTTCAAGGTCTGTGAAGAATTGTGTTGGGATTTTGATGCAGATTGCACTGAATATACAAGTTGCTTTTAGTAGGACTGCCATTTGTGTTATGTTAATTCTACCTACCTAAGAGCATGGGAGACATTTCCATTTTCTGGTATCTTCTCCAATTTTTTTCTTCAAGAGCTTAGCGTTCTTTTTGAATAGGTCTTTCACTTCTTTGGTTAGTGTTACTCCAAGATATTTTATATTATATGTGGCAGCTGTGAAGGGTGATGTTTCTTTGATTTTTTCCCTAGCTTCTTTATCATTTGTATATAGAAGGGCAACTGATTTCTTTGAGTTGATTTTGTATTCTGCCACTTTACTGAAGATATTTATCAGTTGTATGAGTTCCTTCGTAGAGTTTTTGGGGTCACTTATATGTATTATCATATCATGTGCAAACAGCAAAAGTTTGACTTCTTCCTTTTCAATTTGTATCCCCTGATCTCCTTTTTTCTTAATGTTCTAGCCAGAACTTCAAGAACTATTTTGAATAAATATATAGAGAGTGGAAAACCTTATTCCTGACTTTAGTGGAATCACTTTGAGTGTCTCTCCATTTAATTTTATGTTGGCTATCATCTTGATGTATATTGCTTTTATTATGTTTATGTATGTTTTTTGTAACCATGATCACTCAAAGACCATTATCATGAAGAGGTGTTGGATTTTGTTAAATGCTTTTCAGCATCTAATGAGATGATAATAAGTTTTTTTTCCTTTCAGTTTATTGATATGGTGAATTATATTAATTAGACCTTCATATGTTGAACCATCTCTTTATCTCTGGGATGAAGATGACTTGATCATGGTGGATTTTTTTTTGATGTGTTCTTGGATTTGATTTCCCAGTATTTTATTAAGTATTTTTTTACACTTTATACTCATTATAAGAACAATCAATCCATCAAGATGAAGTCTCAATCCTGAACATCTATGCCCCAAATACAAGAGTACCCACATATATAAAAGAAACATTACTAAAGCTTAAAACTCACACCAAACCCCACACATTAATAACAGGAGTCTTCAACATCCCACTCCGTCTAATGGACAGGTCAAGCAGACAGGAACTAATGGAGAAATAAGAGAACTAACAGATTTAATGACTCAAATGGACTTAACAGACATCCACAGAACATTTCACCCAAACACAAAAGAATATACCTTCTTCACAGACCTTCGTGTATCCTTCTCTAAAAGCAGCATCATACTCAGAATCAAGGCAAACCTCAACAGATTAAAAAAAAATGGAATACTCCCCTGTGTCTTATCAGATCACCATAGTTTAAAGTTAGAATTTAGCAACAACACTAATTACAGAAAGCCTACAAACTCATGGAAATTGGGAAATTTTACAGTGCTCAATTGAATCACTCCTGCGTCAAGGAGGAAATAAAAAAAACATTAAAGACTTACCAGAATTCAATGACAGTGAAGGCACAACATACAAAAAACCTACAAGACACAGTTTTTTGGGGGGAAAATCAACAAGATAGACAAACCCTATCCAAACTAATCGAAAGGCAGAGAGAGAACATCAAAATTATCAAAATCAGAAATGTAAAGGAGGCATAACAACAGACACTGAGGAAATCCAGAGACTCATTAGGTCATATTACAATAATCTGTACTACAGGAAATTAGAAAAAAGAAATGAAGAAGTTTCTGGGTGGATATCACATACCAAAATTAAATCAAGACTAGGTGAGCAATTTAAAGAGACCTATAACCTGCAAGGAAAAAGAAGCAGTCGTCAAAATCCTCCCAACCAAAAACAGTTCAAGATCAGATGATTTCAGTGCAGAATTCTACCAGAACTTCAAAGATTAGTTAATACCTATATTCCTTAAAGAGTTACACCAGAAGGAACACTGTCAAACGCTTTATGAGATTACAGTTATCCTGATACCAAAACCACAAAGACTCAACCAAGAAAGAGAATTCCAGACCAATCTTCCTCATGAACACTGATTGTATTTTTACTTAGCAAAAATTTGCTGATTTGTGCTAACCTATCCCCTACATTCTCCTTTATCTCATTCTCACTTAAACCTTTAGACCTCAGTTCCACTCCTTTCTGTCCTATCTCCTGTGTTTTATTACTCTATCATATTTGTATTTTATTCTTAGGTCATAGGTTTGCATATTGCTTTGTCACACAAATTATGTTTCTTATGAATTCTACTGATGATTCCTCCATCATCATCACACCACTGTATCCTTGTTAGGATTTTCTCTCATTATCCTTGTCTCTGCTCTCACTTTACCTTTATTTAGTAACACTTCTCTTTAATATAACTCCTAACAATGGTCTATTTCTAGTTTCCCACTTTCAGTGTCCTAACACAGAACAAAAGATGTGAAGTTGAGACCCACATTTCAGAAATAGCAGGTGCTGCTGTTAAAATATATTGAAAATGCATGATAAGAAGATAGAGAATAACACAGATTAGTAGATTAGAAGACCTGGAGAGCTGTTTCAGTAGTTAAGACACTGACTGCTGTGCCACAGGTCCTGAGTTCAATTCCAAACAACCACATCATGGCTCACAACCATCTGTAATAAGATCTGGTACCCTGTTCAAGAAGAGACATGATCAGTTGTCTTCATCAACTTAGACCCTGAAACCCAATATGGACAGTTTCAACACAACTGTAATATATAGACTGCTCATGCAAGCTTCAGCATTGCCAAGGTATAAATTTCATGTCATTCAATTTCAGTACATTAGATAGATACATAGATAGATAGATAGATACATACATACATAGATAGATACATAGATAGATAGATAGATAGATGTTAATTCATTAACTTACCTAGTATTCTAGGTGAACATTGAGAACAATAACCAAATTAACATGTATATATATATATATATATGGAAGATGGAATGTTTTGAACAACAAAATTATCACACAAAGGAAGTAACATTCTATCTCCTGTAAACTTTAGTCCTAAGCGAATTCTTGATAGTATATGTTTCCATAATGCAATTATCCCCTCATGCATTTGTAAAGACAAAGTGGAGAAAACAAAAATGATGACAGACACAAAGGCTTGATAGGACTGTGTCACAGAAAGAAAATTTCCAGTGGGTATTTTATTACATAAACTCATACTCCCTA